>NW_022631150.1:2609972-2611697 GCF_010015895.1 Lontra canadensis | reverse complement strand
ATTCTCCTGAAACTGTTCCAAAAAATAGAAATGGAAGGAAAACTTCCAAACTCATTTTATGAGGCCAGCATTACCTTGATCCCAAAACCAAACAAGGATCCCATCAAAAAAGAGAATTATAGACCAATATCCTTAATGAACACAGATGCGAAAACTCTCACCAAAATACTAGCCAATAGGATCCAACAGTACATTAAAAGGATTATTCATCACGACCAAGTGGGATTTATTCGAGGGCTGCAAGGTTGGTTTAATATCTGCAAATCAATGTGATACAATACATTAATAAAAGAAAGAACAAGAACCATATGATACTCTCAATAGATGCTGAAAATGCATTTGACAAAGTACAGCATTCTTTCCTGATCAAAACTCTTCAAAGTGTAAGGATAGAGGGTACATACCTCAATATCATCAAAGCCATCTATGAAAAACCCACCACAAATACCATTCTCAATGGAGAAAAACTGAAAGCTTTTCCAGTAAGGTCAGGAACACGGCAGGGATGTCCACTATCACCACTGCTATTCAACATAGTACTAGAAGTCCTAGCCTCAGCAATCAGACAACTAAAAGAAATTAAAGGCATCCAAATCAGCAAAGAAGAAGTCAAACTATCACTCTCTGCAGATGATATGATACTTTATGTAGAAAACCCAAAAGACTCCACTCCAAATCTGCTAGAACTTGTACAGGAATTCAGTAATGTGTCAGGATATAAAATCAATGTGCAGAAATCAGTTGCATTTCTATACACCAAGAACAAGAAAGAAGAAAGAGAAATTAAGGAGTCAATCCCATTTACAATTGCACCCAAAACTATAAGATACCTAGTTTTAAACCTAACCAAAGAGGGAAAGAATCTATACTCAGAAAGCTATAAAGTACTCATGAAAGAAATTGAGGAAGACACAAAGAAATAGAAAAATGTTCCATGCTCATGGATTAGAAGAACAAATATTGTGAAAATGTCTATGCTACCTAAAACAATCTACACGTTTAATGCAATCCCTATCAAAATGCTATCCATTTTTTTCAAAGAAATGGAACAAGTAATCCTAAAATTTATATGGAACCAGAAAAGACCTCAAATAGCCAGAAGAATATTGAAAAAGAAAGCCAATGTTGGTGGCATCACAATTCCAGACTTCAAAAGCTCTATTACAAAGCTGTCATCATCAAGACAGTATGGTATTGACACAAAAACAGACACAAAGATCAATGGAACAGAATAGAGAGCCCAGAAATAGACCCTCAACTCTATGGTCAGCTAATCTTCGACAAAGCAGGAAAGAATATACAATGGAAAAAAAGACAGTCTCTTCAACAAATGGTGTTCGGAAAATTGGAAAGTCACATGCAGGAAAACGAAACTGGACCATTTCCTTACACCACACACGAAAATAAACTCACAATGGATGAAGGACCTCGATGTGAGAAAGGAATCCATCAAAATCTTTGAGAAGAATACAGGCAGCAACCTCTTCAACCTCAGTCATAGCAACTTCTTCCTATGAACATCGCCAAAGGCAAGGGAAGCAAGGGCAAAAATGAACTATTGGGACTTCATCAAGATCAAAAGCTTTTGCACAGCAAAGGAAACAGTTAACAAAACCAAAAGACAGCTGACAGAATAGGAGAAGAGATTTGCAAATGACATATCAGACAAAGGGCTAGTATCCAAAATCTATAAAGAACTTAGCAAACTCAACACCCAAAGAACAA
>NW_022631150.1:2365036-2609872 GCF_010015895.1 Lontra canadensis | reverse complement strand
CGGCATCAGGGAAATACAAATCAAAACCGCAATGAGATACCACCTCACACCAGTCAGAATGGCTAAAATTAACAAGTCAGGAAACAACAGATGCTGGTGAGGATGTGGAAAAAGTGGAACCCTCCTACACTGTTGGTGGGAATGCAAACTGGTGCAACCACTCTGGAAAACAGCATGGAAGTCCCTCAAAAAGTTGAAAATAGAACTACCCTGACCCAGCAATTGCACTACTGGGTATTTACCCTAAAGATACAAATGTAGTGATCTGAAGGGGCACATGCACCCGAATGTTTATAGCAGCAATGTCCACAATAACCAAACTATGGAAAGAACATAGATGTCCATCAACAGATGAATGGATAAAGAAGAAGTGATTGATTGATATATATATATATATATATATATATATATATATATATATATAATGGAATACTATGCAGCCATCAAAAGAAATGAAATCTTGCCATTTGGAACGACATGGATGGAACAAGAGGGTATGATGCTGAGCGAAATAAGTCAATCAGAGAAAAACAATTATCATATGATCTCCCTGATATGAGGAAATTGAGATGCAATGTGGGGGGTTTGGGGGGTAGGAGAAGAATAAATGAAACAAGATGGGATCAGGAGGGAGACAAATCATAAGAGACTCAATCTCACAAAACAAACTTAGGGTTGCTGGGGGGAGAGGGGTAGGGAGAGGGTGGTGGGGTTATGGACATTGGGGAGGGTATGTGCTATGGTGAGTGCTGTGAAGTGTGTAAACCTGGCGATTCACAGACCTATACCACTGGGGCTACTAATACATTATATGTTAATTAAATAATAATAATAATTTTTTTAAAAGAAAAAACTCTTTCAGCCATCTAACATGTAAAATCAACAATGCATCACCCTAGTGGGACATGTACCATTAACATGTTGACAAAATATTGCTGAAGGTTGTTGGATTCTAGCTCTTTTTTTTTTCCTTTAGTAGCAGAAATTCAGTGGTACAGGCACCTGCTGCCTCAGTCAGTAGAGCATGTGACTCTTGAACTCAGGGTCAAGAGTTCAAGCCCCACATTGTGTATAGAGATTACTAAAAATAAATAAAATAACTTTTTTTTTAAAAAAAGTTATATTTGGATTTTCAACTGTGCAGGGGGCTAATGCCCCTAAATTTCTCATAGTGTTTAGCTTTTCCAATGACTAGAAAGAGTGAACACAGAATGAAAGATGGGATGGAAAGGAACATCTTCAAATTCCCAGCACTTCGAACAGTGGAGTAGCATTCAGCTCAAATCTGTGAGAGCAAATGCTTTGAAAAACATGAACAAAGACACAGGAATTTAAGCGCGTGCTATACTTAGTTGTGAAGAACTCTAAAAACATTTTCATATGTTATATATTACTTCACTTCTAGAATATAAACTCCATGAAAGCAGGGATGGGCTTTTAGTTCTAACACCAATGGCACGATCCAGAAAGGAGGTGTTGTCTGAGGCAAGGGCAAGGGCTAAGTCCCTAAGATTTGTGCAACCTTGCACTTGAAGGGAAGGTCAGAAAGAAGGCAGCCAAGGCATAATGAACCAGAAGGAGACTGGAAGGAAATGAGGGTTGGGACGGGTAAAGACCAGGCCTCATGGTGGCTGCAAAGTGTTTGGGCTACACCTTAATGCCAGTGGAAAGTCACTAGAAAGTTTTAAGCAGGAGACTGATATAATTTGATGCCATCAATAAGTGTCAACTGACTGAGTCTGAACAACTGTGTGATGGTGGATAAGGGACACCCTTACCTTAAAAGAGAGAACGTGGAAGCAGAAAGTGAGTTGTTTGTGTTTTGGGGGAAGGGTTGATTTTACTTTTTATTTTTGTATTTGTTTTTGTTTTGCTGGGAGTTTGGAGTAAAACACAAGAGTAGCCTGGTGAGTACTAACTTAGAGACACCAGCACATGTGGAGATGCCAAGGTGATGGTTGGGAGTATATGTTGAAGAATTGTGGAATAGAATAGAACTCAAGAATTAACCATTCTCAGAAATTAGAGGGAGAATTGGCTGTGGGGGGTGTATGTACTACAAAGGGAAACCAAGCACAGAATCTTGGCAAATGCAGCATTTAAAGAGAAAGAAGAGGAACAATGTTGAGAGATAGGAGTGAGCAGAGAAATTTTAAATATAACTTTGACCAAGCTCCCTATGATCTCAAGCAAAGGAATAATAAACCCCAAATGAGAATTTTCTGGAGATAAGGCAACTAAAATGAAGACTTAAGGTCAAGGAACTGATGGGAAAAATCTAGTAGAGGCAATACTGGTTTTTGTGTTGGCAAAATCAGGTCCCATGGAAGGGGGGCAAGTTAATGCCATAAGCAGAGCTAGGGTCCAGATGAAAATTGGGGTCCAGAAAATTTATCTTACAAAAATATCTGAGCAAATGCACAAGAATATAAGATATTCATTTGCCACAGAAAATGTTTTTAAATAATTTGAATCTCCAGGGATGCCTGGGTGGCTCAGTAGGTTAAAGCCTCTGCCTTTGGCTCAGGTCATGGTCCCAGGGTCCTGGGATTGAGCCCCACATCGGGCTCTCCGCTCGGCGAAGAGCCTGCTTCCTTCTCTCTCGGCCTGCCTCTCTGCCTACTTGTGATCTGTGTCTGTCAAATAAATAAATAAAATCTTAAAAAAATAATAATTTGAATCTCCAAAAATAAAAGTTTAATTAAATTAATTTTATTATATCCATACAAGGCCAAATCGGGCAGCCATTAGAATGAAGAAACATGTTCATGTTATAGTAAACCAGGAAAATATTGAAGTGATGAAATGTATCATATTTTTACAAAGATCCATATACATTCTCATAATTATATCCTTATAAATACATATAAATGCATAGCTTTTCTTTCAGCTTACATATTTTCTCATTTTCATCATGGACATGTATTGCTTGTGACATTTTAAAAAGAAAAGTGTGGAAATTTTATTATGAGCACATTTACTTTCTCTGTTATCAGCACCACTCTCAGGAACAGAGAGGCCTGTAAGCTATTTAGTTTTTAAAGACACAGTCTCATAGAAAAAGTAATTCGGATGAAATGGTGAGAATTAAATGAATGATATCTTTCCAATAATGTAATAAGGACAAACCCAGTACATCAGCTCAGAAGGAACATTCAAAAAGATATTTGTATTTGAAATAAGGGAGTCAAACCAGGTGAATGTCGCTAAAGATGTAGAGTCCCCTGAGATGTCGATCAGCCTGAAATTAGGAAATAGTAGAGACTATGACTACAGAATTATGATAGCTCTTCAACTCAGTCACACACACACACACACACACACACAGTATACAACCTTGTGAACCTTTAAATTTTATTTTTTTTAATTTATTTTTATTTTTTTATAAATACATAATGCATTATTAGCCCCAGGGGTACAGGTCTGTGAATCGCCAGGTTTACACACTTCACAGCACTCACCATAGCACATATGTGCTCCCCAATGTTTAAAGGAACCAAAGTAAACTCTAATTGTAAGTGGGATGAATTTTATGAATATTTTAATACTGCTAGGTATAGAACATTGCTTACCATGTTTGGTTTGTATAGAATCTGCAATAAGAATTGCAACTGTATAAGCAAGTGTCCTAATCCTCAATAAGTCTACTTTTAAATACATTTGAGGTAACGTGGTAGATATGACAGATAAGAATTATTAATGTTCCAAAGTTTATAAGGATTGAGTAAAGACCCCATATAAACTTAAGGGGATGGTTGGTAAGCATAAATAGCTCCGTGCTGGGTCTGTATTTCCAAAGGAAGTGTAGAAGGCAGGGCCTAAGGGTTAAATTTTGAGACCCGTTTCCTTTCCTCAACCACATTTCCAAGAAGCCCACGATTTATCTCAGAATGCACGAACTCAGCACGTCTCTGACAGAGGCAGCTCCTGGCTTTACTTGATATGTTGCCCTCAATTCCAGACCTGCCTGAGCAGCCTTCACACCCATGGCAGATGGTCTGCCCTCTGCCTGCTTGAGTTCCACTCTGCTCTCCTGGTCAGAATTCCAGAGAGTCAGAGACACCTGCTGAGAGAGTGGGAAAGAACCAGCAGGTACAGCCTCGGCCTCCTTTCCCTCTGCTCAAGTCTGTGATCAGCTTCGAGGAGGGTGGGTGGCTCAGTGAAGGAAGAGGGTGGAGGGAGGAAGCACAGAGCAATTATGTTTTCCTAGTGAGCTGCTGCAGGCGAAGCCACTGACATTTATAACCAAAAATGGCTTGTTCTGATGCCACGGGCTTCCCAGAGGAAAGTCTGTCATGTCTTCACCCCTCTCCACTAAGGGCAGGGATTGTTCCTAACAGGAGAGTACATTATCAGTGACTTCTATCTTGCATTCAAAAATGGAATAAGGCCCGTCACTGTGCCCAGGACTGCCACCCATATGCTGCTGTCCCCCACACATCTCCTTTGCCTGCCTATTTCCAGGAGACACTGCTCCCAGGGTTGGCTTTGGGTTGACCATGACTTCTCACAGTGACTGGACCCTGGTTGGGGGCAGCAAGTCCAGGGAGAGGTGACAAGTGCCCCCATCCCTTTACGGGGTCCCACTGCCCCCAGGAGCTAGGCTGTGCACCCTCTCCTTGATGGCCCCCCTCCCAGCTAAATATGTTCAGAATGATCTTCCAATAAAGTAGCTGGAATGGGAGAGGCTCACCTGGGAGTCTGCTATCTACGCAACTAGCCAATAACTTACTGAACAACTCTGAGGTTTGCAGAAAATCATGGCTGCTTTAAGAGTATTCGAAAGAAATTTTTTAAAACATGCATTCTCTGATTACTTCCTCTGACTGACTTATTTCACTCAGGGTAATACCCCCCAGTTCCCTCTACATCTATGTAAACGACAAGTATTCATCCTTTCTGATGGCTGAGTAATGATGTTCCACTGTAATCAGAGAGGGAGACAAACCATGAGAGACTATGAATTCTAGGAAACAAACTGAGGGTTGCTGGAGGGGAGGTGAGTGTGGGGATGGGGTAACTGGGTGATGCACATTAAGGAGGGAACATGATGTGATGAGTACTGGGTGTTATCTGCAACTGATGTATATGAACTCTACACTTGAAATTAATGATGTACCATATATTGGCTAATTGAATTTAAATTTAAATAAATAATTTAGGGCACCTGGGTGGCTCCGTCAGTTAAGTGTCTGCCTATTGGCTCAGAGTTCCTGGAATCAAGCCCCGCATTAGGCTCCCTGCTTTGTGGGAAAGCCTGCTTCTCCCTCTCCTACTCCCCCTCCTTGTGTTCCCTCTTTCGCTATGTCTCTCTCTGTCAAATAAATAAATAAAACCTTTAAAAATAATAATAATTTTAAAAAGATGCTTTCTACACAGAAATAAATAAATAAATAACAAAAATAAAAAACAAAAACATGGCTCTGCTACCAAGAGACCTAAAATTGAACCAAGAACACCAACGGCCCAGTGTAGTTTTAGTTTAAATACGAGTACCCTTGCAACAGGATGCTCATCCAACCAGAGTTTTTATAATGACAAAATCTGCTATGTAAGCACAAATTTGGCAATCTGATATAATGTTGTATTCTGTATGCAAGGATGAGCATTCTTGGAAGTGTTTTTGGAACCTGGTTTTCCTTTTGCAATTTGGTTCTTGTTTTATTTTGTTTTTGTTCTTGCTTCAAAGCCAACTGAGATTTATAGCTGATTTTTTTCAGACATATCAACCATGACTCACAGCTATTTGATAAAGGATAAAAATGCTTCTATTTCTCAAGCTTAGCTTTCAAAATTAAATATTCAAATGAAAAAATAACATTGCTCCCGTAGATGTCAGTGATTAAAACCATGAAAACCGTTCTTTTCCAGGGAAGCCCCATAATGCATCTGGACTGTTTCTTCCCTTCATCCAAACCTGACCTAATTCTGAGCTTTTCATTTAAGTGCATCTTGACTTCATTGTTTACAAAGTTGCCCGTCAGAGATGAGCTTCTTTTCTGAAGAGAAACCAGTGGGGAAGCTTCTAAGGGGTCAGGAAAGTTCTAGGGGACATTTTGTTCTCTAAGTTCGGTGGAATGAGACCTCCTTTCATTTAGGGAATAACAGGCTTCTACTGAGCACCCATCCCTGGGTCTGGAAACATGCAGTGCCTGTGTGTACACAGGGCCATTCTCCATGCCCTGAGGTGCCACTGTCTGCCTCCCTCCATACCCCACAGCATCAGCATCAGGGAGCCAACTAGTGTCCATGACTTTTGTAAAAGCTCAGAAACCTGAGGAGATGGGAAAGCTGGATCAGAAGATCTGATCCAGTAAGACAACACAGACCTTTTGATTCCCGTAAGGAAAATTCTGTTTGAAAGAGAAATATGTCTGGAGCCAAGAGCTATCTGCTCAAGGACAAAAGACATCTATAAATTTCCTCAGACTTATCTTATTCCCTAAAGGGAGCTGGTTAGAAAAGGTCAACATGATTTTAATTGGTTTCTACAAGTCAAATAAATAAATTACTCTTCAGCATCCACCATATTTGGGCACTGGGGACACAAGAAGAAATGGCATGGGCCCTGCCCTCAGGGAACTTACAAGGTCTTCTCCATATTACCATTCATTTAGAATGGGCTGTTTTACTCCACAACAGAGAAAATCACTACTAAATGGATTTCACACTTCTCTGACCTTTTGCCAGTGAGTCCCAGGTCATCTTTAAAATGTCAGCCCCAATAAGATCATGCCCTCTAGAAAGATGGGGGCCTCTGTTTCTTCACACCAGCTAGAAATCTGAGAGACATCCTTGACTTTTCCTTCTCCCTCACCCCTCACATCCAATCAGTCATCCTGAACTGGAAATTCTACCTTTCACATCTTACTCATTTCTGCTTTATTTTTTTAAAGATTTTATTTATTCATTTGACAGAGATCACAAGTAGGCAGAGAGGCAGGCAGAGAGAGAGAGAGAGAGAGAGAGGAAAGCAGGCTCCCTGCTGAGCAGAGAGCCTGATGTGGGGCTCGATCCCAGGACCCGAGACCATGACCTGAGCCAAAGGCAGAGGTTTAACCCACTGAGCCACCCAGGTGCCCCCTCATTTCTGCTTTTCTATTGCCACTATCTTTAGTTAGGAATTCATCACATCTTGCCTGGAGTATTTTAAATGCATTCTGGCTCATCAGCCCGGCTTCAGTCTTATTTAGCACTTAACCATTCTCCACATTATATCATAACTGCCTTTTTCTTCGTCCACCTTTCTGCTTAGATCATAAACCCTTGAGGACAGGGGCTGAGTCTCTGTCTCCTGGGCGCCTAGCACAGCAACAGGCTTTTAATAAATAGGACTTCAGCCCGTGCTTATTAAATGATGCATGTGAGAAGGGTAGATGGAATATGTGTTCGTTGAATGTCTCCAAACTAGCGGGATTTTACAGTTTCTGTTTCTTCTCTGGTGTCAATAATCACTCTGTATGTTTTGGGCAGCATCTCTGCTTTTCCCTCACTCACTTCCTCTACCCTAATAAATTGTTGGTTTTAATCTGTTGAGGCTAGCAAACCAGATCATCAAAGTTATTTAGAAAGTGTATAAAGTAAGGTGAATAGGCTCTGACTGGGTCCCTCTCCCACAATTAAAGCAAATGAGCTTCAGTGCTCTAATTTTGTGGAGCTGTTTCAGCACCTCAGGAAACCTTGTTCCATTGCTGTGTTCCAGATTGTAGAAGCTGTGAATAAGCCTGAATTCCAAGTAACTAAGGTGTTGCTGCATAATTTTTTTTTGTAATCAGTGATTTTAAAGTGTCCTCTTATTTCAACAGGAATCTTTCAAGTTTGCTTCTGAAAATGTATGGCAACTCTTGAGGTTACTGTATTTTTTAATGATAAATATGAATCTTACAAAAAATGTTATTGAAATTTAGCTCACTGGAAAATACTTTTGTTGCTGCTTTTACTTATATATTTGCTGTTTGACCCTTCCAAACACAATTTAATGTTAAATGAGATAGGAAAACCCATGTACAAATGAATTTAGAGTATCCTCAACTGCAAATGCATGGGCATTGCATTATTCTGCTGAAAATCCCACCCAGTCCTATTCTTAATGTGTTCTTTGTCATGGAGAGCTGAGCCACACAGCCCTGAAATACTTCCCAGCACAGAGCACTGGTTTCTGTTTCTCCTTTTTAAACTGTGGTTGGTTATATTTAGGAGTGGAGATGCCAAACACCCTTGGAAAAAGAAGTTGAGTTTGGAATTGAGGCCACATTATCTTCCATGTAAGCATTTTAATTGCCTCCACTGAAAACACAAGACCAGCCCACAGCACCTCCTTGGAAATCACCTGCTACCTAAGCCCTTGCAAAGTAGGCCTGGCCAGGTACACATATGTGTCTCCAGCCATCTGGGGCCAATGACATCCAATACAGCCCAACAAATAGGCTGGTCTAAGCCTATTACATTCTTTCTTTCAGCAGAATGAATGGGTTGATGCTGAACACTTGAAAAAACATCCTGTAGTCAGCATGAAAATGGCCTTGTTGGATTATATGTAACTGGGAAAAGCTGATATATATATAGAAAGGAAACAGAGAGAAGAACCATTTGAAGCCCTAGGAGAGGCACAGAGTGTGACCTCAACTCAGAGAAAAGCCAGCTATATAATTCGGGGCCTATTGCAAAATGAAAATGTGGAGCCCTTTGTTCAGAAGCAAGTGGGAAATGCCATTAAAGGTTTTAAAATATGAGGACTTTTTCTTTAAAAATATTTTAGTATTTATAAAATCTATAGGGACGTATTAGCTCAGGCTGCCATAACAGAGTACTGCAGATTGGGTGGCTGAAACAACAGAAACTTATTTTCTCACAGTTCTGGAAGCTAGAAGTCCAAGATCAAGGTGCTCTCAGGGCTCTGGCAAGACCTCTCTTCCTGGCTGGCACACAGCTGCCTTCTTGCCATATCTCACATAACCTCTCTTCTGTGCACATGTGTGCACACGTACACACATGCCCATACACACAGATGTCTAGTGTCTTTTCTTCTTGTAAGGACAACAGTTCTACAGGACTAGAGCCCAACCCTTATGACCTATTTAACCTTAATCACCTCTTTAATGGCCCTGTCTCCAAATACAATCACATGGAAGGTTAGGACTTCAATATATGAATTTGGCAGGGGGATACAATCCAGTAGGGGTAAGAGTGATACATAGGTAACAATATAAACTTACAATCTGAAGAAGATATTTTTGGTGTCATAATCTTTATAATACAATAATACTACATTAGTGTGATAGCTGGACTGATCATAAGACTTCAGGCTTATTTCTGCCTAAAGAAATATTTATTTGATTTATAAGTCATCAAAAGTTACACTTCCAGTAACCTCATTTTCAATCAATTTCATTGAAAGCAATGTGAGTTGCTCTTGGAAAATTCAAGATTAAGACAATTTTTGATAATTTTTAATCTTTTAGGAGAATCTGCTGATGCTACAGTTACTGAAGCTGTTAGAGGATTTTATAGGCTACAAAAACATTGGGATAAATTTCAGATTCATTACTTTCAAATACAAATATTAATATATTTGAAGCTGATGATCCCTGAAAACGATTTCTTTGAAAAATCTGTTTTCCTACAAATCAGTTTCAACTAAGTCTGACTTTAACTTTAAATGTAAATTTATACCATGGCATTTAAATATTTCCTTTTACATTTCCTGCAACTTTTGGAGGTTGTACAAGAAACTGATTTCATGATTTATAATAATTCAAATACTTGCTTATACATGCTATCACTGTATCTCCTATTATAAGAGAAAATTAATTTCAAAATCATCTCCATTAATAATTATTTCATCCGACGCTTCATACTAAAATAGCGTTCTTTTCTGCGAAATGTGACAATTGTTAAATTTAATTTCTATTTCTAAGCTTATGGATATTTGTTTTGCAATGTTGCAGCAGTTTTCAAAACCAGAGATTTTAAATTATAAAGAATACTATTTACTTCCTAGTAGGCTTTATTGCCATGTCAATGGGTACTTTTTTTATTTTGTAATAATTTTGTTGATGAAGTTTTACCACCTGAGCTCCAAGAACTCTTGGCCAAAGATTTAGGATCTGTACCAATGCCCCAGAGACGGGCTCCACGCAGAGCGAGGCAAACCAGCCTCCAGCCAGGGATCCTGGCTTTGGGGACCCTCCTCTCTTGCGGGCTGTGGCCACTGTTGCCACTACTGTGGTTCTGTGGCTGCCCTCACATCACCACAAACCAATCCCAGCCCAGGTCCTAGCCTCGGCGTGTGCAGCCAAGCTAACTGCGTGATTGTAAGGCATGCAGGTTGCCCACAGCTCGCCATTGCACAGATTCATGTGAGCACTTGCTTTTTTACCTGTCTCCTCTGTGCGTGTGCGTGTTCCATTGTCCGATCTAACTTAACTTACAAAACACAAGCTCCTTATTGATCATTTCTGGCACCATCCCTGGGGTAGCCATGTGGTGCTTGTTTCTTGTCCTGGGATGTCTTTAAGATGGTCTGTTGTATTTTTGCAAAAACAACGAACAAAAATCCTCTATTGGATAGACACTGCGGGATGCCCAGTCATTGCCCATTCTCTCTTTTTACTGAAAGAAAAATTGTTCTTTTCAGGGGAACCATGTGCCACCTTCCCAGAATTCCTTACATCAAGAGGTAACCATATAAATCAGAGCCAATGAAAAATAATCAGGATTCTGATTGCTGGGAACTGGTTGCTGGGAACAGGGAACTAATACACATGGGCTTTTCTTCTTTCCATCCCTCTTCTTCTTCCTGCCAGGAATGCAGGCGTGAGGCTGGACGTGGAAGAGCCATCTGGCAATCACGCAGCAGCAAGAAGACAGAGCAGGAACACTCATCACTGATAACATCAATCCTACGTTGCCAATCTCTAAACTTCTCATATTAGAAACATAACCTCCTTCACTTAGCTACTGAGTCAGGATTCTAATACATGCAGCCAAATGCAATCTTAATTGAGCTACCTTTTACTGAAGTTGTTTGAGTCAGTTTTCGTTTCTTGCAATTTGCTGTTTGTGTTCCACACATATTCTGCGGGATCCCTTTCCCGTACAAGGGCCTTCTCTCAAGTGGCTTTCATGCCTACCAACCAGTACTTATCACCCTTTGTTACAGGGCTGCCCTCAGATTTTCCAGCCTGTTGGTCTTTTCGTTGTTGTTGTTATTTGAATTCAATTAGCCAACATATAGTACCACATCAGTTTCAGATGTAGAGTTCTATAATTCCTCAGTTGCATATAACACCCAGTGCTCATCAGGTCATGTGCCCTCCTTAATGCCCATCACCCAGGTACCCCAGCCCCCACCCACCTCCCCTCCAGCCACCCTCAGTTTGTTTCCTATAGTTAAGAGTCTCTCATGGTTTGTCTCCCTCTCTGATTTCTTCCCAGTTTTCCCTCCTTTCCCCCATGATCCTCTGTGCTATTTCTTATTTTCCACATATGACCAGCCTGTTGGTCTTAAGACCCCTAATGACATAGGAATGTATATCCCCTGAGTGCTATTTGTAACTCTTGCCATAATCAGAGTTACCGCAGGATTTTAGTAAGGATTTTACTGCAGGATTGAGTAAGGGTTATGCCCTGTGGGCCTTAGATATGATTCTCTTACCTATCCTCATTCCTCCACGAGTTTCTCCTGGGAACATTTCCTAATAAACTGTCACATGACTTCTCATCTCAGGGTCCACTTCTGGGAAACCCAAACTAAGATGCAGTCCAAAGACCACAGAATAGACTAGGTATTACCAGGTATGGACTGAATGCCTTCCAAATTCCTTTGTTGAAACCCTACCCCCGACCCCCATTCGATGGCATGTGGAGTTAGGGCCTTTGAGAGGTAGTTAGGTCATAACGATGGACCTCCAAGATGGAATCGGTGTCCTTATTTTTAAAAAGGAAGGGAAATGCGCTCTCTCTCTCTCTCTCTCCTCTCTCTTCCTCTCTCTCTTTTTGTGCTTGTGCCAAGGAAAGGCCATGTAAGAACATAATCAGGAAAAGGGACCCTCACCAAGAACCCCGGGCTTGCTGGCACTCTGATCTCAGACTTCCAGCCTCCAGAAGCATGAAAAATAAATGTTCATTGTTTAATTCACTCAGACTATAATAAGTTGGTAAAGCAGCCCAAATTGACTAAGATATTAGGGATCTAAAAGTAATTTAAAAGCCAATCAGTTCTGACATTTGTGGTACAGATAGTTCAAATATAATGTGATACTTCAAATAAACATACATTTCTCAGTTTAAATGTAAAATGATAAGATAAGATAAGATAAGATAAGATAAGATAAGAAAAGAAAAGAAGAGAGTACCACTATCTGGATACCAAAGAGAAGAACAAAATATAAAACCTATGCCAGCCAAAGTGTTGAATTGGGGCTTTCTTTCATATGTTCCCCTAGTGGGAGGACCACCCCAGTGTGGCACTGGCTCCAGGGGGACCACAGTTTATCACCCCCCAGCCCCCTCATCACTTCCCAACACTGAACTTTCCCCATCCTCAGGTCCTAATTAGCTTGCTGCTCTTTTCTGTTGGCTATTTCAGACATGTATTTCAGAGTTCTGTTTTGTGTGTGGAAAAAAATTTAACAGATTTATTCACAGCGTGATTATCTTTTATCTTGGTGCTATGTGTCATCTCCTTGATGTTAGCAGGGGGTTGGGAAGTATTTTTAAAGGCCTAAATCAATACTTTCATTGAGAAAATTGGACCACACTGGCTTGTAAGCTCAAGATGAAAAGCTGAAACCCTTTCCAATAGCTCACTTCTGAGGGCTGAAATTAGGGCAGATGGCTCAGTGTCCCTTGATATGATTTGATTACGTGTCACTGCCAGATGCCCAGTCTGAGGTACGTGAGGAGAAGCACAGACAGCTATAGTTACACTGTTTAGGAAGCAGAGGTACCCTTTCAATTCAATGACTGACAAGTAAAATTCTCCTTCAGGTTTTAAGGAAACACAATGTTTTGAAAATGGGAAATGCCTTCCTGTCTTAAGCGGTCTCTCTCAACATATTCCCTCTTGACCACTGGTCTTAACTTAATCTTTGTCATTCTAGAGTTCTACCAAGCTAGATTTAAAAAATATCCCAATAAAAAGTACCATTAATTTCATAGACAAGTTGAACTACATGGCTGGAAGGAAACTACTGGATCCTTTAGTGCTGAGTTCAAACCCTTTGTTTTTTAGGAGGCCAGTGACCTCCTGGCATTCTGGTACTACATAGTCATGAACTTCAACCCAGCAAGATGATGTATGCATGTTAGCTTTTGGTTGCATAAATCAAAAACCTCCAACTACCTTAAATAAAGGAGAAGATATATGACTGAAAGAACTCTGGAGGTTCTCACAGAAACCAGGAGCAGAGAGTATATCTAAGACCCACTCGAAATTTGAGAAACTCA
This sequence comes from Lontra canadensis, assembly GCF_010015895.1. Taxonomy (NCBI): domain Eukaryota; kingdom Metazoa; phylum Chordata; class Mammalia; order Carnivora; family Mustelidae; genus Lontra; species Lontra canadensis. Next base: position 2,596,423 of record NW_022631150.1, on the reverse strand, counting down.
AGCGCCCTTGGGAATCCACCCTATGCCTTCTAACTCTCAGAAACCACAAGGTTTCCTGAATATCTGCTTGTTCATCCAGCAAGTGACACAATGTACCTTCAGCTCACATACCCACCACTCACTGACTCACAGACATGCCAGCCTGGTCATTTGGAAGTACACTGAGGGAACTCTGACCAGTATCTCATTCTAGTCCAGTCATCTGATGCTTGTAAGTGGGAAGGCAGAGTCACCTGCTCAGTTGTGGAACAATCCCCAAGTGGAAAACAATTGGTGTCTCTAATAAACACGACATGATTTGTTCTCCTGAAAAGTACTGCCAAATTCAAAGAAATCATATCATGTCTGAGGAGAGTTTATGAAATACAAGGACAGTCCAGTCTATGGTTTATCTTTATTGCTACAATGTATCACACCTATAGATTTTAAGATAAGGAAAATTATCAATCGGTATCAAAAGACATTTCATAAAATTCAATAGCTATCCATAATTTTTATATTTAAAAATTGTTAAAGCATCATTAAAAAGGCAAATGATAAGCTAGTATGTAGTAGAAAAGGGGTTAATATGTTTAGAAAGAGTTCTTATAAGATTTTTTTAATTAGCTTTTCGATAAAAAGTAATGAACAAAGAATGTGAAAAGACAATTCATACCCACAAAACACTCAGCTTCATGAGAGATTAAAATACAAAGTAAAACAGTACTAGAGTATCATTTTTACTCATCAAGTAGGCAAAGATTGAAATACTGATTACACCTAAGGTTGTTCAGGAGTCGATAACATATACAGTCTCATGCAATGTTTTTGGAAGCATATATTGGTGAAACTTTCTGGATAACTTTCTGTCATTATCCATCAAAAGCCTTAAAACTGGTTATGCAATTTTAGTAGGAATTTATCAGATGTATTCTGATACTTATGTAAGTAGATGCTTATCATGGCACCCCTTAAAATTTAGAACAACTGTAAACATTTAAAATGTATAACAATTAGGAATTTTAATAATGCATGATACTATAAAAACAGAGATAACCTGAGAAGACAGAGAAGAACATATAGAGCAGAGATGTCAGTGCAGGGCCTTATAGCAGTGTCTACACAGAAAATCCACTCAGAGTGTATGTGCTCTGATTGTCTTGCAGATATCACACATACAATATCCAAGGTCATTTCCAGCCCACCCCCACCAGAATGGGGGAGTGCGTGGTGTTGTTTTCTAGAGGCAGCAGAGACCAGGAGGGCTAGGAGACATAACAGGGTAGAGATAAGAGTATCTAAATAGAAAGGGGCCTCTAAGAGGGTAGGGTGGGGCCCTGTCCTAAGAGCGAAAACTGAAGGGCCATTCCTCATTTAGGAGCTGAAAGATGAGTTGGACAGTGTATAAGAGCCACCCCTAACACCCACCTCCCATCCTGACACCCTCCTCGGGCTCTGCATTGGTTGGAAGACAAAAATTCAAACCCGAAATCAAGAACTGTTCTGTGCCTGAACTAACACACATACCAAATAAAAAGCAATACTAAAACAGAGAATCAGTAACAAATTAATAAAACAGTATCTGAGTATGTATTCCCAAATGTATTTAACTTATCTATTATTCTCTCCTGCTTCTCCATCAACATCTGGTTAAAAACTCAATTTCCTTTATATTTCCTCTGATGTATGTACTAAAAGCCAAACTGCTAGGTTCAAACCCCAGCCCCACCCCTAACTGTGTGATTCCCAAGACTACTTAATTTCATGACTCATTTTCTTCATCTGAAAAATAAGGAGTAGAACATTTATTTATAGGGTTGCCAGAAAAGTTAGTGAGGTAAGTCAAGGAAATCACTTGGAGAGTGCTCACTCAACACATAATATTGCATCATAAATGGGGTGTGTGTGTGTTTCTTTTAAGTGAAATGATATTTTGTTTTTAACATTATGCTTTGCAAGTTCCGTAACATCACTAATGGTTATAACATAAATGGAATGAGATAGAGAAATTTTTAATCGCTAAGATTCGCTCTGTGGAAGTGCTATATTTTTATTTGAAAGAAATATTTTGATAAACTGATGAGGATTGAGGGTAGGATCTCAAGAGCATGCTTCCGGTGAGAAAAATCTTAAATGGAGATTCAAGAGGCAAGTTGAGCCATGTGTTTAGCTTCTGAGAGAGGAGGAAGAGAAAAGAAGAAAAGTGAAATGAGAGACAAAGAGGGAATAAAAAGAGAGAGAGAAAGATACTCCAGAATTCCATGCCCAGGTTAACTAACAAGGTAAACACAAGGAGAGGGTCTCCCTGGTTGGACTGTCCAGTCTAGGAGAAACACACCCCCTTGGGGGATTTTTAGGAAGGATCTTTACATAGTTTTGTGCAGGTTACTCATTTTCCAGGAAAACAAATGCCAGAGACAAATGCACAAGTTCTTCTTGTCTGGAAGTCTAGCCAATCAACACAACCATGAGCCCAGAAAAACTGATAAGGCCATGTGCGCTATGAAGAGCTGGAATGGAGAGAGGATACTCACTTCCAGGTAGAGATGGCCAGTATAATTTGACTCAGCACTTTCCTGACATTTTGTTTTCAGCCTCCCAGAGAGACCTGTCTCTTTAGAGAAATCAAAGCAATTTAACAGGTATATGGGCACATACCCCTTTAGTCCAGGGTATACTTGGCTTGCTCCTGAGCCCCACTGCATCAGCTTCTCCACCCCAGAAGCCTGACTTGATTTCAGAACACAGGCTTACCTTTGGTCATTCCATTTCTCTTGCCAAAACAGCAGAGCCCGTTGGGAAAAATGAGCCCTTGTTTATCAATTTGTATTTAACAATTTATAGGTGGTCAACTAGCCTTGTGATGCCATTTGACTATATTAATTATATTCTATCAAGGCAAGAACTATGAAACTCAAGGGACAAATATTAAGTAGACCATTTGCAAGTAAAATTAAGATCTGCCCAACTCAGTCACAAATCAGAGACTGCAAACTGAAGACACAGGAAGCCCAAAATGTATTTTATCGTGCATGTCAGAAGGCACGGGGATCAAGTTACTCCAGACTTGCTGCTCTGTAAAATATAGACAGACTTCCCAAGGGTAGGCCCTGTGATTCCAAGTGATAAGATTCCAGGAATTACCTACCTATTGGTTTTGTTTTTTTTGTTGTTGTTACTGTTTTTTGTTTTGTTTTGTTTAGAGAGGAAGGGAAGGAATGACAGAGGGGGAGGGAGAAAGAGAACCTTAAGTGGGCTCCATGCCCTACATGGGTCTCGATCCCACAACCCTGAGATCAGGACCTGAGCAGAGTACAAGAGTCAGATGCTTAACCGACTCAGACACCCAGACACACTTTACGTTTTTTGAGGAGTAAAATTAGTACAACAGCAATGAGGATTACCAGGAATTTTTTTCACCTCAAAAAGAAAAAAATCCCCCCCCCATACAATGAACACACACATAGCTTCACACAGCAAATTCCTTAGCACTCATTTAAGATACTATCAGTGACCCACACCAGTGATTAGGTGACTAGTTGCTTTGCTTTTTAGACTCTAGCCATATGCTCTGGAAAGGCAGGAACTGAAATTTGAAGAAAAAGAGAGAAATGCACCATGAAGTACAGGAAAGGTACCCCAAGTTGGGGGATGTTATCTAGAAGCCTAGTTCAGAATTCTGCCTTGTGTCTCCATCTACATATTTTTGACACTCACTCCCATAATCTGAGATTCTCAAAGGGAATCTCTCCTCGGGGAGCTAAGCCACTTAAAGATCCCATTTCGGGCCTCAAAACTACTGCTGGTGTGTAATATTTGTTGTGAAAAGGAAATTCGGAACATTGAGATACGCAAAAGAACAAAAAAAGATATTATACACATATATCTCCCACATGTAAACAGTCTCTTGAGCTCCCTAGGACATTTTTGGATTTGTGTTACATCCATCTAGAAAACTAATTTAGTTTAGATCTGAAAAAAAAAAAAAATGAAATGACTAGGATTTTTTAAAAAATATTTATTTATTTATTTATTTATTTTAGAGAAAGAGCATGTAAGAGTTGCAGGGGAGGAACAGAGGGAAAGGGACAAGCAGACCCCATGCAGAGCCTGACTTGGGGTTCGATCCCAGGACCCTGAGATCATGACCTGAGCCGAAGGCAGATGCCAACTGACTGAGCCGCCCAGGCACCCCAAAGATCACCCTTCTGTACAACTTTTCCTCCCATCTCACTCAAAATGTTTCCTTGTGATAGATTACTAGACATGTGTCCAAAGGATACATAACTATTCATGTTCTTAACACATATTTTTGAATCATTTTCCAAGCTAAAAATGATGCTAATCAATGATGTCTACTGGCAGCCCCTATCAACACTGATGTTTAACAATTTTTTAAGCTTTAAATTTTGCCAATTTCATGTGTGAAAATACCTTGTTTTCATTATTCCTTTCAGTTAGTATTTATCAAGTACACCAAGGATAGTTGTCGGCCCTGGACATGCCATAGTGAACAAAGTACCTTCCTTATAGATCTTTCATTCAAGGTGGGGGTAATAATTGAGTTAACATAATCTCAAGAAAGAAGGTGGTTCTGAAGAAAAATGAAGGGACAGAGGTAAGGATGATATTTTAAATAAGGGATCAGGGAGAGCCTCTCTAGTAAAATCACATCTGAGCAGAAACCCCACTAAATGAAGGAGATGAAATGGGGAGACAGCATCCCAAACATAGAGAATAGAGGCCGGAGGAGAGAACCGGCCTGCTTTGGTCAAAGAGCATCAAGAGAGCCAATGTGGTAGTATGAAGCCGGTAAGGGTAAGAGATGGGGTGACCCAGGGCCAAGGCATGTAGGGCCTTGTAGACCATGTGGATTTTGTTCCTAGTTTCAAGGAACTGATCATTAGGGAGCTTTTAAGCATTAAATCATTAGGGAAATCATTAGGAGTTTTAAGCATTAGAGTAACTGATCTGATTTAGATTCTTAGCAGTTCTAAAAAAAAGTAAGCAAGATGTATAAGTATTGTATATAGTATTCTGCCATCTGTGGAAAGAAATGAATATAATATCGGGATAATGCTGGAAGGAAATGCAAGAAACAGGTTGCTTCTGGAGAAAAGAACTGAATGGGAGGGGACCAGAAAGGGTAAGACTCAGCTTTCACATTATTTATTCTCTTCAGATAATTTTTAAATTTAATTTTTTAAATTCAAAAATTAAAATTTTTAATTTTTAAATTGAAATTTTAAATTTATTTTTTTAATTTTTCAATTAGAAAAAATTGTACCTTGTGTTTGTACACAAGGTACAACTTCCAGCTGCTCTGTGCAGACTTACCTGAGGGGAACAAGACAAAGGAAGGAGATGAGATAGGAAGCTGTTACAGCAGCTCCAGAGAGAAGATGGAAGCCTGACCTGGGGTAATGGTGCTGCAGGTGTGGAGAAGCGATGGGATTCAGGATATATTTTGAAGGCAGACATCTTGCCAACAGAATGGATGTCCTGGTGCAGAAAGTAAAGAAGTCAGCAATGACCCCCAGGTTTGGGGCCAGAATAAACCATGTAGAAGATGATGCCATGTAGACAGATAGGATAAGGGAAAATTGTTGGCCAGGGTACAAACTAGGAGGGTACAGAGTTCCAGAATCCAAGTGAAAAGATTACAGAGAAGAGCATGGGATCAACACCAGACGGGTTGTAGATAAGTCAAGAGAGGTGAGGCCCGAGAACTGATTTAGCCCTGATGAAGGGCACAGGTCATTTTGACAAGAGCAGTTTCAATGGAGAGCTGGAAACACAAGTCTGAATGGGATATGTTAACTGCTCATAATTTCATCCTCTTTTCTTCTATTGATGTTTTAGTATTTTCTTTTTATTGAGCATGAAGAATTCTGGATATGTTTGTCATACTTATGGTAAATGTTTCCCTGATAAAAATGTTTTATCATTGATTTTGACATTTTAGCTTTTAATGTTTTTTGGCAGATTTAGATGTTTACAAACATTTATGATTGTTTTTAGAGTTAAGAGGTTTTGACTCTATGATGCAGTAAATATGCACCTATTTTTTCTTCTGTTTTTCTTTTACTTGTTCGTATTTCATGTTTAACTTAAATCCACATTAAGTTTATCTGGGGCTAAAGTATAAAGTATCCATCTAATTTTATTTTTCCCCCCAAGAGTTAATAAATTGTCATTTATTGAGCAATTATTTCCTTCCCTACTCTTTTATGATATCATATGTTATGGGTTGAAATGTGTTTCCTAGAAAGCTATGTTGAAGTCCTAACCCACAGTACCTCAGAATGAACTTATTTAGAAATGGGATCATTGCAGATGTAATTAGTTAAGGTGAGATTATACTGGAGTAAGGTGGGTCCTTCTCCAATATGACTTGTGTACTTATAAGAAGAAAAGAAGCAGATGCAGAGGAAACTCCATCTGAAGTCTGAGAAGCAAAGGGAGAAGGTGGCCATTTATAGCCAGAAGCGGAGATGGGAGTCGTGCCACCATAAACCACCATAAACCACGGAACACCAAGCATCTGGCAAGACCAGATGCTTCCCCAGACTCTCCAGAGGGGACATGGTCCTGCTGAAACCTTGATTTCAGACTTCTGGCCTCCAGAATTGTGGAAGAATCAGCTTCTGTTGTTTTAAGATGGTTCTTGGGTCCAGCAGCCTTAGAAAACTAATATACCCTCTTTATCATGTATAAAATCCTTGTCTCAACTAATATCTGCTTCTTGGTTCCATTGATTTACGTGTTATTATACCACTGTCATGTTATTTGTTACGCTTTCTGAATTGATTTTAATTTAATACTTTCCCTCATTATTTATCTTTTCTGAATTGTCTTAGTAATTCCCCCAAATGATTCTTCACAGTGTTTTATGTTTAGAATGAATGTGTCAAGTCCTGTTTCCTCCAAAACAAAAACGTAGTAATTTTTACATATGCAGTGATCTATTACTTAGCAACAACAAATATTCACAATACAATTACATTAAATAAATTTTTAAATGTTAATCATTTAAAATACTGTTTAGATATTTAAAATTGATTCGCATTTAACAATGTACACTTATTCTAGAAAACTGGACTAATACTGTCAATCTTAAAGAATAGTAAAAATTTCGGGCGCCTGGGTGGCTCAGTGGGTTAAGCCGCTGCCTTCGGCTCAGGTCATGATCTCAGGGTCCTGGGATCGAGTCCCGCATCGGGCTCTCTGCTCAGCAGGGAGCCTGCTTCCCTCTCTCTCTCTCTGCCTGCCTCTCTGTCTACTTGTGATCTCTCTCTGTCAAATAAATAAATAAAAAAAATTAAAAAAAAAAAAAGAATAGTAAAAATTTCATATGCTACATAGTTGAAGGAAACTGTATTTTTAAATACTAATGATGTCATTATCATTGATAAAAATGCATGTGTCTTTGTTTTCCACATTATTTAAAATGTTTTCCTATCATTTACTTCAAGTAAATGATATAACTGCATTCTGCCTCAAGGATATTTCCACAGTCACCACCAGCAGCTCAATGCCCCAACTCCAACCATATATGTTTTCCCAAAATCCTTACCCACCTCAAAGGCCCAAAATCTTCCCCCTCCCTCTGTCAGGAGTGGTTGGACCGCACCAGTCCTTCAAGGCTCCCTCGAGTGCTCCTGACACCTTGGAGCCTTGAAGCCAATCTAGTCAGAAATAATTTCTTTCCCCCATCGAGATTGCCACTTTCTGTCTATAGTTCCTCTTGCACCTACCATGTATTGTGTAATAATGTTATCTTTTATCTATGTTCAAGATTTGAATTGTGATTTATTAAATCACATTCGTTTGAGCAATATATGATATGACATTGTGTCCTTAAAAACATTTTTTTAATCAGATGGGCTAACTCCATCTACTCCTCCTAAATTTGTACTTCCAAATTACCTGTTCTTTATGTAGAAACAAGTGATGAGAACTGGCCTCACCTAAGACATTTTTATAAAGGGAAACACCCAGCATTTAAAATGCTTCTTTATGTAGGCCAGGGTTGGTCCCTACCACTGCTTCTCTACATACAAGATACAGCATCAGAATTACCGGGGTATCTGGGTGGCTCAGTGGGTTAAAGCCTCTGCCTTCAGCTCAGGTCATGATCCCAGGGTCTTGGGATCCACCGCATAGGGCTCTCTGCTCAGCAGGGAGCCTGCTTCCTCCTTTCTCTCTGCCTGCCTCTCTGCCTACTTGTGATATTTGTATGTCAAATAAATAAATAAAATCTTTAAAAAAAAATAACAATGGTGTTTTCCAACACCATTCTCTCAGCGCCATGACAGAGGCACTGGGCAACAGGTCAGAAAGACAGGATTCACGTTCTGACTTTGTTCTAATCTGTTTCTTGTCTGGGCCCCAATTTCTTCATCATATTGTAACATTATTGCAGGAGATCACTGGCAGGTCTTTGTTTTGGTTTTGGTTTTTGGCTTTGTTGTTTCTTCTGCTTATTTTAATTGTGGTGGCTATAAAACTTGTAAAAAACTAAAGTGGGAAGAAGGGCCATACTAGATACAAGGGAGCTGCCATGGAAGGAGCTTGAAGAGGGGTCTGAAGCCAGCCTACTGACCTTTCCAACCCACACAGCAGCCCCCGTCCGTCCGAAGTTCTTCTGTGGCTTGGACCCCAGGATAGTTCCTGAGGACACACTTTGAAATGGTTAAACTAGGTCAGGGCTTCTTAAGCATCAGGAGTTCTCATACCAACACAGGACTTTTTACCAGAATCAGCATCTACTTCACTCTGTTTGTTCATGCATCCATCCTTTCAACAAAGACCTCCTGAGGCCCTACTCTGTTCTGGGCTTCTGCAGAAACAAAGCCCCTCTGTCAGGGGAAGGGTGGGAATAACATTCTATAGAGCCCTGTCTCCAGGGAATCCAGACTCTAAATTCACACATATCTGGGTTTGCTGGGATCTAGACAGGCCTGCCCATTTCAACTGTTTGAATTCAGGCAAGTTATGCAAATTTTCTTTGCTTTACTTTGGTTTCATCTAAAATGGAATTCACCTCCTACAGTGGTTGTGAATAGTAAACCAGGAACCACCTGGGAAGCACTTAGTATGAGCCTCGGCATGTGACACTTCCTAACAGCTGTTATTCTTCTAATCTACTTCCCTTTTAGCTTAAGTGATTTCTTCCCCCTCATCCTAAGCAAACAAATTTGATATACTAATTAGACATTTCTAACACACTTAAGGATATATACATAACTCCCTTGGAAATGTTCTACTTTGCACCAAAAGTCATTTCGGTTCCGCTGGGGGACGTGTGATGCACTGGGGAGGCATAATTGCGCAATTCCTTCTGGTATCACCAGCTCATTCTCAGGATGGATGCAGTAGAAGGACCTCATTTTCCTCTGTATACCTGCTGCCACTCCCATCCATCTTATGACAGCAATCATCAGGTGCTTAATTATTGTGTGTTTTATATCTAAGGAAAGGTCTGCCCCCATTTCTTCATCCTCCAAATAATAATCCAAGCCACACCAGGTGTGATGAAACCACATTCCCAGGCCATGCAGGCACCTTGACAAAGAGAAGAAACCAGTATAGGGAGAGGTGGTGAAAACATGTATATCCTATACTGCTTATGAGTGATTTTTCAGGGGTGGAGACAAGAATGGAGTTTGTGAAGTGGGCAAAAGAAGTTCCACTTTCAGATCACAAGTAACCCACTCCCTCCGCAAGGGCCCAGGTGCTACCCAGAGAAGTCTGCAGTGCCCTTTTCTTTCTCATTTCCCCTAAGACAGGGCCTTGCAGAGTCCTCTGCAAGGGCAGAGACAATAGGGAATCCCAGACCAGAGACCTTGCTAGCCTCCAGTTGTGCCATCACATACAAGCAGTCTTTCTAGAAGCCAGACCTTTCCTAGGGCCTGCCTTTTCCAACCTCCATCTCATCCAACCACACACAAACTTTCTGCTACCATGAGTTACCTGCCAGTCATTGAGAATCTTGTAGCAACCAAACAGAAATAGAGAATCTCAGAAGTAAACCCAGAAGTCTTCTCGTGACAGGGCTATGACCAGCTCTCTGAGGGATTCAGGGACACTCTCCATGGACATCCAGTTTCTCCTTCAACACTAAATAGAGGCCACCACCCTCCCCTCCCCCCATCACCAGTACCCCTTACAACTTGATTGGTGACCATATTTGGGTATAGTCAAGGATCTGTGCTGTAGTCCTTTGTTACCAGCCACTTGTGTGACACTGAGCAAGTGTCACCCTCTCGACCTTATTTCCCCCTTTTGGAAATGGAGGAGTGTGTTTGATGTGATTTCTAAGGTCCCTTCCATAGCTAGAATTTAACCAATCTTTTCCAACCACCTCTCTTTTCTATGACAGCCCTTCAAATACTTGACTGCAGGTTTTGCATCATCCCTTCCTTAGCAAATGAGTCCCTTCCCTTCCACACGTCCCTGTCATGCCTGGTTTCCAGATCCCTCTCTGCGCTGGTCACCCTCCTCTGGAAGGGGGCCAGCTCGTCAGCTTGGTTCAGATAAGGGGCGCAGCAGAGACTGCCTGGGACTTCTTCCAGAGCACCTGCTCATTGCCAGAACCGAGACTGTCTGCCTCAATTAGAATATCTGGTCACCTTCCCCTGTCCCCTAATCCTGTCACAAAACCACTGGCTTCACAGACACCAGGAGTTTCAGATTTAAAGTACTGTTAGGAAAAGACAGAAAAGCTACCCACTAATGCATAACCTCATCTTTTCCCAGACATTAATTTAAGAAAGGAGACACATTAAGAAAACTCCTGTAATAAGTATAGTGGAGCTCGTAAGCTTGTCAGAGAGCAACTTGTCTCTAAATTATAAGCAGGGAGAAATCCATCTCCTCCGCAGTGGGAAGAAAAAGGCTAGGCTAGTGAGCACAGCCAAGGAGATGCTGCTGCCACCTAGTGGTAGAAGCTATTTATATCACACCTCTGTCTGTGAGCAGGACTTACCTGATGAATCACTGAATAAAATATATACTGGCTGGTATTCCGAGTAGGAGTCCTGACCCGAGAAAATTAATGGAGCTAGCACACTTGACCCACTTCACCCAGACTCTCCATTCTTCTCATCTCTCAGACCACTCACCTTCCTGTCAGCCGTCCTCCATCAGGAAGCCAATAGTGCAGACAAGCCCCCGGAAGCATCGTGTGCACCCCTTCCATAGAGGGCAGCAGCACACATGACCACCCTCTTCAGACTCCAGAGTGTGGGGCGATTTCAGGACCACAGCGGCTTGTCCTCTCACACCTCCTTGCCCATGCGTCTCCACATTCCTCACCCTAGTCCCGTGCCTCAAATAATGCTCCTGAAGAGCAAATGCCTTTGTCCCCAGTCCTAAGTGCGGTAAGGAAGCCTCTGAGGTCTGATTTCTATCTCTGCAGGGAAGATGAGCTGCCCGCCACCTTAGCATGATGGCCATGGGATCGGTGTCACATAGGGTCTGCGCGCAGAACTCTACCTAGGGACCTGCATCCTGGATGGGGACTCTGAGACACACAACCACATATTCCTAGGTTGGGCACTGCAAATTCCAAGCTCCATGTGCCTGTCTCCATGAGGATCAGCAACCCCAGCCTCTCCCCTTACAAATATGTCCCCTTTCCTCCCAAGTGTCCTACTGCAGGACTGCGGAGGGGCTGGAGAATCAGCGTGCAGGGAGCAGGGGTGACAGTGTGTAGCTAGTCTAGTGATAATCCCCCAGGGCTGATTTCAGGAAGTTTGGCAACCTCAAAATAACCTATTTTCCCCCATCACTAGCTCACAAGTTCTATTAATTGAAGAAAAAGTTGCGGGAAAGGAGGTATAAATTAATCAGCAGTAGAAAAGTGCTATATTAAGCTTAATTTACAGCACAAAGTGACATTTACCAAAGCACCTTCTACAAAGAGAACTGCTGCTGTCTCAAAGAGAGAAAGGGACCACATGTTCCGGTTAAAAGGTGATAAGGAGGAATCATGTTGGGAGGCAGATCACAAACCAAATGGATTGTACAGCATATTCGCGGCCTGCTCTGGAGCAGAGGATAGAACCCCTTGCACATTATAAACCTGTAGTTCATGAGAAGGATTTGCACACCAACCAGTCACCGAGCACAGCTAGTCGGCCACACGCAATGTGCTGGGCGTGTGTCACAGGGTCATCCCTGTGGTGGAGCCCAGGCCTGAAGGCACTCTACTGGTCCCTCCAGCACAGTGGGGCACCAACAGCTGTATGGATTACCTAGAATAAGTTCCAGAACCATCCATGCCACACTGTGACTCTGGCTATCTTTGGGGGATGGGGGCAAGGAGAATAGGAACAGAGAAAGATGATTAATGGGAATATCAACTTGTAATATATTTTTATTTTTTGCCAAGAGAATACATTCATTTATCACATGTATCATTTTAAATTACATTAAAATATATTACAAAAATCCCATAGACGGAGCACCAGCATAGGTTGCCCCACCAGGTGCAGGGCTCATCTCTATTTGTTTCTTCCCACTAGTGTCTACCTTTAGGCAAGCCACTAAAACCCTTGAGCCTCAGTTTTCTCATCTGTAAAAGGGAACAGTTAATACCTAACTCCCAGGGCTGTTGTATTGATTGAGATTGTAATAGGAAGCCCTTGAAATTCAGTTGGTCCTAAATAAGTAATTAAAAAAATTGATGATTACCCAGACCAGAGGCAATGCAGGCTTAGGAGGATGGTGGTAAAGAAAATGAGAACAGAAAGATGGAAAGACATTTCAGAGACATGACAGAAAAAAAGATGATTTACCAATAAAACTGAGGCTCATGACCTGAAGCCTCCTTGTCTACTACACCTGCTCACCTTCCCTGGCTGTCTGCTTTCTCCTCTCAGGCTTCTAGAAGCTGCTGCCACAGGAGAATCTGAAGGGAAAAGAGAGAAACAAATGGAATGGGATGAATTTAAAACCAAATAAAGTCCATGGTGATTCTTTTAAATATTTCTGTGTCACAATGGCTATTTTGTAAAGAATTTGCAAAGCCCCTGCTTTCTGTAAATGAGTAGATGTCCCCATCCTGGAGACATCCCACTCACATCTCATTGTGATGGCCTCCTTCCATCTCTCCCTCTAAACCATATCACCCCCAAGGAGGCAATAATTGCTTCTTGAGGAACAGAATATATATAATATACACACAGATATAGAGTATGTCTGTGGTATTAAATTTTCATGAAACAGCATTATAAAAATGTATCTTAAAAGGCTCCTTAGAGGGGATGATAATGAAAAAAAAAAAAAGTTGGAAAGCCTACGCTACCTGGTAAGCACTTTGGGGACAAGGATTCTAAACTTCACTGTGATATCCTCCATGCTGAGAAAAATGCCTGTGCATAATAAAGGGAGAGAGGGCGGGAAGGGGCAAGGAGGGAAGAGGGGAGGAGAGGGAGGAAGGTATATACCTGCATTTGCATCCATCTTGAGCTAGGAACAAGGGACAACATTCAATGGGCTTAAACAATAAACACCATTGGCCCACTTCACTGTTAGTTCATGGATAGGTAGCGAGATGCTTCAGAAATCTCAGCCCTGACAAAATAATCTCAAAACAGAGGGCATCTTCTAGAAATTCCTCCAGAGCCTTTAACAATGTTCCCTTCTTGGCCAAGTTGCCTGACTGAGTCCCAAGAATTTTCCAGAATCACCTCAGGCAAGGGCATAGACTCCTCCTTAGCCCTGAAGCTGGTCCCTCACTCTCCCCCTCTCTTTCTTGCTCCCTCCAGTATATTATTAATTCAAAGGTGCAGAGGAATGGAAAGAGCCCAAATAAAATCAGGATTCTGGGAGGAAGGTAGAAGGAATGGACACTGGTTAGACAAACACCGGAGTTCGCTTAATCACTCAATGTTTCTGAGCAGTTTTATTAAGAAAAATGGCCTTCCATAGTGTTCCTTCCATATTTTAATCAATCTTAACAAAGCAAACCATTTTTTAAATTAATTATTTTGATCATATTTATTCTGGCTATTTAACTTAGACACATGAAATATGGTTGTACCTTTTCATAGTATATGCACATTTTACATTATATTGTGGTCTTTTATTTAAGCAACCTTTTTTTTTAAAGATTTTATTTATTTATTTATTTGAGAGATAGAGTGAGCAAGCATGAGTTGTGGAGGGGCAGAGGGAGAGGGAGAAGCAGACTCCCTGACGAGCAGAGAGCCCGATGATGATGCCGGGTTCAATTCCAGGACACCTGCCCCAGCCAGGATCATGCAGTTGCTTAACTGACTGAGCCACCCAGGTGTCCCATATTTAAGCTACCTTAAATAAATCTTGGCGTTTTTCTGCGGGAGGGTGTATGGCATCAGAAAAGGAACACCGATCTGAGAACCAAGGGATCAGTGTTACATTCTTAGCTTTTCTGAGTTAAGTGGGTGACACTGGGCAAGTCACTTCCTCTCACCAAACGTTGGTTTTCTTGGAAATAAAGATTATTAAAGTCTCTCCATCTCTAAGATTCAGTATCTTGGAATATACTTCTATATCATAGATTATCAAGGTTTGTGCGGTTTTACTTATATTGGTGCTTTTGCTAAATATTTTGAGTCCTGTTTATAATTTTTTGACATTGTGAACAGAAGCAAGCTCTCCATTGTAATGGTGTTTTAACAGGAAAATATAATCCATTTAACCATAAACCATGTCACATCATGGCTTCCATAAGGGAATATTTGTAGCAACAGAAGAAGCCTGCTAGATACAGTTTTAAATGATGGCACTCAATTGTTTGGATGGATGGATGGATGGATGGATGGATGGATGGATGGATATAACTGAATGAACAAATGTTCTTGCTATTTAATATTAGGTATAATTCACTGGTGACACTGAGAAAATTAAGTGGCAGGTATATATCTTCCAGCAATTATAGCCACTGAATATTGACCGTATTCTAATAACAGACCAATGGAGGGCTCTGCAACCCATGTACACATTCATAGCACACTTTTTTGACAGCTTCCCAAAGGGCCCACTAGCATTTTCAATAGACTCTCTGCTTTCTCTCTATTAACACATCTCAACAGTGTGTTGCCCTTGCTGAGGGAAGCCAGTGTCCACACTGAGGTCTATAATGGCCAGGAAAATCTCTGGTGGTAGTCACATTTCTTTGGTCACTTTCCCCTAAAGGGTTATGAGATTTGGCGGCTCTGGATGGCTCAGCTTAAGCCTCCAACTCCTGATCTCAGCTCAGGTCTTGATTTCGGGGTCAAAAGTTCAAGCCTCGTGTTGGACTCCATGCTGGGTGAGGAGCATACTTTAAAAAAAAAAAAAAAAAAAAGGATTATGAGGTGTAGAAGTTACTACCAATGAGTCTGAGTGTGTTTCTTTTTATGCACTTTCCCATATGAGGATAATAAAAAAATACACAAGTACAATTACCACACACACCTTGAGCCACTTACAAAGTCAGCAAAAATTTTAGATTGAGTAGTGACAAACTGTCAATATTTCTAACATGAAATTGCCATGTAGAAGGATTATTTTGAAAGCAGCTTTCCATTTTAGCCTAATAAATTAACATAATCAAATAGCTGTTGTCTTATTGCTTAAATATTCCCAGCTAATACATAAAGCCTAACTGACAAAAGCGAATTCTAGCAGCCTAGGCTCAGAAACTCTAGGACATATGCTTCCTCGAGTCCCCGGTCAACCCTACCCTGTGATTGCTGCTTTCGTGGCCACTTCCTGCAGCTGCCATCTGGCTGATTAGAAGGGGTAAAGAACGATGGTGACAAGCCCTCAGGGCACTATTCCAACCCTTTGGGAAACAGAAGGAAATGCTTGGGACTCTAATTAGAGACCCAGGAACCACTAATAAATAGTTCAAGTAGTCTCAAAGATAAGAGGGTACAGGTCTGGAAGAAGAGACCCCTTCATGTGCCATATTCCACATTCTCCGTTAGTGTCCTCCTTTCATTTTAGAAGAGTCTCTAGCTTTTTTGTTTGTTTTAATTACAAATCTGAGTGTTCAACCATGTCCCTGTTATTAAGAACCTAAGAATATCTGCTCTGTGTCAGGCCTATGAGCTCTTCAGGCATTCATTCATAGTGTCTGTTATGCACCAGGTATGGAATAAAATTCTAGGAATTTAAGACAAATAAGATAAAATTTTGCCCTGAAAATGCTTGCAACAGCTAATCCGATACTCCCTCCCTGTGACCCCATGTTTATCTGTCTTTCTTTTTTTCCCATTTGTTTATTTTGGAATTCTTGATCACTGCAGCCTACAGAGTACAGGCTCTGAGCTCAAACTGGATTTGAATCCCAGCTCTACTTTTTATTTGTATGTGACTTGGACAAGTTAATTAATATTTCTGGGCCTCGGTTTCCTTAAGTGCAAAGTGGGGGGAAATGATAGCTCCGACTTTTAGAGATGCATAGATGTTAAATGAATGGGACATGTTAGCTATTCTTAGTAATACACCATATTCTCTTGTGCCGTCAACAATATCATTATCTTTAACTTCATCTTCATTAAAAATGTATAACTGAGATCAAAAAGGCAACATTAGAACTGTCGTACAGTATCAGAAGGTGGCTGAAACACGTTAATTCGGATTCAGATTATTACTCCAATCAATAGAGAAGTTGAATGCTTCTTTACACATTTATTATCCCTTGTAATAGGGAAGATTTTCTGAGTCCTCCAATGTGGGTGTTTCTTAACCTACTTTTGTGGATATCCAGGCAACCTCATTTGGTCTTTTTTAGAAAGAGAGGAAGCTTGTGCTTTCTTAAAAAATGGGATTACCTTCATTGTTCCCTCTGATTATAAGAGCAAGTCATGTTCATCACAAATTTTTGGAAAATACAGCCAAGAAAGTATATATAGCAAAGAAAAAAAGTTCCTCAACTTCCTACTGAAATAACAACTGGGAGCATTTTCACATATCTCTCTCTATGTGTTTTTATGCATATACAATTAATAAAATGGTAAAATATAAGTTAACAACAGTTGAGAATTTATCACATGCCAGACACTACTCTAAGCACTATACATGTACTAATTTAATTTTCACAATACTCCTGTGAGATAGGCTGCCAAGAGTAGCTCATTTTACAGCTGAGGAAACCAAGCCACAGAGATATTAAGTAATTTAATCATGCTCACACAGCTCTTTAGGGGCCATGCCAGGAAAGGGTAGAGCCACGATTCAAAGACAGTCAGTCTGGGGACGCCTGGGTGGCTCAGTCAGTTAAGCGCTGCCATTGGCTCAGGTCATGATCTCAGAGTCCTGTGATCTTTGAGGCCTGCATCAGGCTCCTTGCTTGGCAGGGAGCCTGCTTCTCTCTCTGCCTCTGCCCGACACTCTGCCTGCTTGTGTGCTCGCTTGCACTCTCTCTCTCTCTCTGACAAATAAATAAATAAAATCTTAAAAAAAAAAAAAAAAACAGTCAGTCTGGCTTCAGAATTCACACACTAAACCACTATGTTTTACTTCTTTTCTAAACTACACATTATTTTCACCTAAAAATATAATGAAAAATTCTTTCCAGGTTTTTTTTTTTTAAAGATTTTATTTATTTGAGAGAGAGAGAGAGAGAGATTGACAGACACGGCGACAGAAAGCACAAGCAGCTAGAAGAGGGAGAAGCAGGCTCCCCACCGAGCAGGGAGCCCCAAGCGGAGCCCGATCCCAGGATGTTGGGACCATGACCTGAGCTGAAGGCAGACACCCAACAGACTGAGCCACCCAGACGCCCCAGGTTCTTAATATATACCTCTAATTTAATAATGTAATAATCCTAGTAATAGGCCATCATATATATGTGCTCATATTTCTTATTTATCATAGAATAGTAGTACTTATACCTTTATAAATATATATTTATATACTTAACAGCCTCCCATTGCTGAATGTTTAGGCCATTTATCATTATAAACAGTGACAATCATCCTTATACACACAGATACATCCACATCCAATTATTTCCTCAGGATAAATACCTGCAAGTAAAATGCCAGATCAAAGAATACTGACTTTTTAAAATTTTCAAAGGTTGGTGCCAAGTTGCTCTCCAGGAGACCTCTAGCCAGCAGAGAGTATTTTCTTCACATTTCTGCCAACACTGATAAAATTTTCCTAAGGCTAACTGAAAAGAACATTGCTTTTCAAATTTCTATGTTTTTGATTAATAATTGACTGTTTCTTTATTAGTTAATTACCATGTATAATTCTTTGAAAATTGCCTTATCCTGCTTTTTTCTAACATAGTTTGTGACTTTTTCTTACTGATTATAATTTGTATTTGTGTATCAATATTAACATTTTGTCTATTAGACATTGAAATATTTTCTTCAGTTTTAAAAAACTTATATTTTCTTTTCTTTTTTTTTTTTTTTTAGTCTTTACAGGAAGAGGCTTTTTAAAAATGAAGATTTTCACACAGCCGCTTAGGTGTGGCTAAGAAGAGCTGATACCAATTAAGGAAAGAAGGCATTCTTTAACCAAACCAGATAAAAATACTAAGTTGAGGGGCACCTGGGTGGCTCAGTGGGTTAAGCCTCTGCTTTCGGCTCAGGTCATGATCTCAGGGTCCTGGAATCCAGCCCCACATCGGCTCTCTGCTTGGCAAGGAACCTGCTTCCTCCTCTCTCTCTGCCTGCTGTTCTGCCTACTTGTGATCTCTCTCTGTCAAATAAATAAATAAAATCTTAAAAAAAAATACTAAATTGAAGGCCCGGGATTGATTGATTGATTGATTTTTTAGGATTTATGTATTTATTAGAGAAAGAGAGAGACAGAGTGTGTGTATGCACCCACAGGGTAGGGACAGAGGAAGAGGGAGAGAAATCCTCAAACGTACTCCCTCCTCAGGGAGGAGCAGGAACTGGGGCTCCATCCCAGGACCCTGAGATCATGACCTGAGCACAAATCAAGAGGCAGAAAGTCGGCTGACTGAGCCGCCCAGGTGCCCCAAAGACCCATGTTTTATAATAATTGTAAAGATATGGAGAAAGCAAAATATCAGCTTAATAGAGGAGCAAGTTCCCAGACGAGGAACTGGATGATCAGAATCACGGAGGGACTTGGCTTGAGTAACATTATAATTAATTGATGGAACGAAATGGAGACGGGACCACTTGGCTTTGGAGTCTGAGCTCTACAGCGCACAAGTTCTCTGAAAAACCAAGGCCACGTCTCCCTACCCCGCCCCTTCGGGGCGCCTGTCCAGTCTGCAGCTTTGGCTTAACATCTAGATGACTTCCCCCCTCCCTTACTCGGGCCAGGGGAACCGCACTCACCTGCGGATGCCAGAGTGTTTTGGTTGTTGGTTAGGTTATTTTACTTTGGTTTTGGGAGGCACAGTCGGCTCTGGTGGTGTCTCCGCGCCCTGGCTCAGGGCCAGCAGCCTAAGTTTTGGGGCCCAGGGCAAAACGAAAATGCGGGCCCCTTACTGAAAATGGGGGAGTGGTGAAAACTACAAGGGGAAAAAGAAAAAAAAAAAAAAAAAGCTTTTCTCTTTTCCTCACAGGTTGTTCGTTGCCCTTTCGTGGGGTTTTTTGTTTTTTTCTATTTACTGCCGCCCTCCCAGAGCACAGGGCAACTCGAGGGGCGACCGCAGACCCGCTGTGGTGCCGGGGACCCCGCGGTGGACTCCACGCACGCACGGAGCATGCGCGCGCCCCCTCCTTTGCGGCTTCCAGACCCCGCGCCCCGCGAGGGGAAGGGGGCGCAGAAGGGCCCCCGAGGTGGGGGTGCCTGGGGCCCAGGCAGCTAGCAGCCGGCAGCTCCCGGTCGGGGAGGAGGCGAGATGCTCCCCGGGCTCCCAGGCTATGATCCATGGTCCCACTGGAGTTCCCTTAAAAAACGCAAATTCAAAGATCAAATCCGAATTGCACGATGGCCACGAAGCCAGCCCTGCCCTGGCTCGTCGTTCTGTGGGAGCACCTCCTTCCTGCCTGAGCTCGGGTCTGCTTGCACTGTGCCGCATTTATCTTTTTTCCTCCTCCCCTCGCCGCTCCAGCCCATTACCACCAAGCTGCTTGAGATAAGCACGGGCAGCCACCAGGAAAGATGGGCCTTCTGTGCGAGGTCGGCGAGGGCGCCCCAAGTGCATTCCACTTAATTACCAGCAGAAATTCTCTACAACTGCTTTTCATACTATTCCTAGAACCGATTAGCCGGAACCTTTCATTTAGATGCAACTTAAAGAGGCAAAAAACAAATAACTACGGTACTGTATATTAGCAGCTTAACCGGCTCCATTTGTTAAGTTTAAACAGATGAATAGCTTTCCAGAAATACAGAACACCACTTGGGCCCCGTGAATGCATAACAATGACAGCTGCGAAGTCACAAAGGAAGTACCACTTAGGTGGCATTTGCTAATGAGTTGTATTTGGGAGAAAAAGAAAAAAGTTGTTAAAGTAATGACAATCAAAACCAAAATAGAAACCTTCTCCCCATCTACTTTATTTCATGGATTAACAGCTCGATTATCAGTTTGGAATATGATGTAGGTGGGTCAGTAAGGAGCAGGTTACAGCATTTCCTAAAGGAAGGCTCTGTCTCCCGACTTTTTTGACTTATTTTTTAAGTGCAAATCATATACACAGGCTGCTTTTATAATTGCGTGACTGTAACATTTGCTTTGTCTTTCCTAAGGACATGTTAACTAGATAAATACATATACTTAAGAGAAAACAGAATTTCTGCAGACAGGCAGACGAGTTGCACAATTCCAATTACCACAATTTAAAGCAGTGCTAAAAAATATACTAATTTTAAATATACTAATTTTATTTTCTTCAGTTTTAAAATTACATATCAGAATACATTAGCAAAAGAGTTTCATGAACTTTGAACTCAAGCAAAGATTTTTGACTTTTATTTTGTTATGTCTTCCTTTTCATCTGTTCATTCAAAGATGGGTTTTTTTTAAAAATTAGCTTCACTGGGGGCTCCTAGATGGCTCGGCATCTGACTCTTAATCTCAGCTAGGGTCTTGATCTCAGTGTCCAGAGTTCAAGCCTGGCATGGAGCCTACTTAAAAATAAATGAATGAATGAATGAATGAATGAGAGAGAGAAAGAAAGGAGGGAGGGAGGGAGATAATTAGCTTAATTGCTTTTCCACCAGAAAAGCCTAATCTTAGCATAGGTGATTTTGAATTGTGTTGATAATAACGTAAGCTCCATAGCAAAATGATTCATACAGATCTGTCAATTTGCCGATGAACAGACTGAGAAGTGGCTTGTTGCTGAATGACACTTGATATGTTCGCGTGTTACACGCAAAATAAAGACACTTAGCAGTTTTGAAAGTGTTGAGAGATTGTATGCTCTGGTTGAAAGATAACTGAACTGCATTATTCCAGCTCTAAGGACATTTTAATTTAGTTTGAAAGGAGAAAGCAACATCTGCTGTGAAAATAGTGCAAACAGAAACCAGGGACACAGAAGCAACCTGCCCAGTCTTTATCCTCAGTCCTTTCTCCTTCTTCCAAATGGTACCCTTTCTATCTTCTAATTTTGACCTATTTTGTAAACATCTCATTCTAATCTTAATCTTCATTCCTTTCTTGACTGAAACCCTGAATAAATCAGCCTGTCCAACACACACAAGCAAGACAAAAACACTAGGTTTTAAATGTTGAGTGGGTGAGGGTGAGTCAATGCCCAATGTATGATACAGTGGGGCCAGCCACTCTCAAAATGTGAATTCTTTGGTGCCCTGCCAGTTCTCCGATATTTCACTACTTGACTGGTGCTGCCTTCCTCCCTCCACCCCACCTGTCCTCCCTACCTCCCACTTGAACATCCTACACCCACCCTTGTTCATTTCATCCTTCCAAAGCTTTCTTATGTTCATTATACCCAGGCCAGTGGTTCTCAAAATGAGCATGGGTAGTATTGTGGGAATTAGTTCCCAGTTCCTCATATTATATGAACTCTCTATTAAAAACTTTCTACCAGAAAAAGAACCTGTGGTCCAAGTTTCCTTCTGGTTCTCTGTTCCCATCTCCCCTTTTATAGGCAACCTCTCTCCCTTAAAAGGATAAAAGCCCACCTCTCCTCTATCGGACTCAATATAGTTTGGGCTTAACACTCTCTCAGGAAAAAAAGACAAAATCAATTTGAAATTGGTAGCGCTGGTGCTGAGACTCTAATGGCCAGCTACCAAACCCTTTTTGCAAGTCAGGTGACCTCTGATTCTTTTGAAGAAAAAAAACCTAATAAATCATTAAAAATCATTTTTTGACACATCACTCTATGATTTTATTAGAATACATTTTGGAGAATCAAGTGACTTTCCTGCAACAAAACTCTCTCCATTACCATCTATTTATTCAATGACCAAAATTTCTCAACGCATCTATAAAAATAATAAATATAATGAGAATAGAAGCTGAGCCCTATCTTTTTCTACCATAAGTAATATTCATCTATAAACATATGTAATAACTTTATAAGCACCCCACCTATCTCATTGAGATACATCTCTAAAAGCATCTTATTTTTATATTTAGTAACTATTAATATAATTTGTAATATAATGATGTTGAGTACTCATTGAGTACTAATAATACTTGTAATAACTCAATTGCAGAAGAAAATCTTTACACTTAGGTTTCTGTGGTCAAAAAATTAATTTTAATTTATATACATATTTTTGTTTCAAAAATATATTTAAAATTTTAAAGCATAGAAAACACTAGGATAAAATTTCTATGAGGGAACAGAATAGAAAAGTGATTTCATAAGGAATAAGGAAAAAAAGGGTGTTATAAAATATCCCCCCACATATGTCCATGTCTTTCTTATCACCATGGAATTTGGGCTCAGTCAAGTACATTGAAAATTACATATCAAGTTTATTTCCAATAAAATTAAAGTGGAAATTACATTCTTTGCAAGAATGTAAGCTTAAGTCAAAAGTTTTTAGATATCAACTTAAACAGGTGCAAAGAACACATAGACTTTGAAAATTCTCTTTGGGGATTCGAAGACCACTGGACTGCCCTATTCCAATCTACACCTCTTCCATCCCGAGGGTTATCATCCAGAATGTTCTGCTTTCAGCTATGGCACAGTGGTCAAGAGCACAGGTTCTGCAGTCAGGAAGACCTAAGCATAATTCCTGGGCCGTCCAGGGTGCAAAACGTCTTTAAGATGCTCACTCCCAGGTTCAAGTGCATCGACCTGCACTTGCACAAACCTGAGAATTTGCCTGCTTAAAGTCTGCTTCCTGTGCGCCTCATTGCTTCACCCTAGTCCTTTCCACTTATTACTGAGTAATCACAATAAATTATTTTGTTTCTCTGAGCCTCAGTCTTCCCAGTAACAAACAGTGAAAATAATGCTGCTTTACAGAGGTGCTCAGGTTAAAGTAGAGAACATGCAGAACACTTGACAAAGGGGTCGCCAATCAGATCGCCGCTGCTGTTTTCTGAAACTGAGGCAAGTGTCTGATAAACCAATCCATGATAAGACAGTGGTCATCGAAAGATTTTAAGGATTAGCAGTCTGGGAGGTTTGATGTTAGAAGGCCCTTGGAGAGGCAGTATTTTCACACACGTGCATGCCTTCTAGCACGCATGCACACACATGAACACACACGTGCAGGTGCACACAGCTGGGGTGGAGGTTTTACCCCTTCCCTCCTATCTGTCCTCTCCTGCCACCATCTTGCCTCTGCTTACACTGAGCTGCGCCCTTTCTGTACTCAGGAATGTCCTGATTTTTCAAAACCAATCTGTAAAGGGCAGGTAACTTCCGTTCCGGTTGCAAAAGCATAGATATAAGCACTTAGCCCATATAATACTTCAAGCAGAGTACAATACCACCTAGCAGCATGTTCTCTATAAAGGCATCATTCATGAAAATATTAAAAGGTACAGGAAGGTTGGTTTCCCCATGAGCACGATAGATTATTCTACAAGAAATCCAGTGAGTTTGGTAATCTCCTTTTCCTCCTCTGTCTGTCTTAGTCCACTGGGGCTACTACAGCAAAAATACCACAGACTGGGTGGCTTATGAGAAATGTATTTCTCACAGTTCGGGAGGCTGGAAAGTCCCAGATCGAGGCCACTGTAGATTTGATGTCTGCTGAGGACATGCTTCCTGGTTTATCGATGGCTGTCTCCTTGCTGTCACCTTACACGGTGAAAGGAGACAAGAAAGCAGACAGTTCTCTGTGGTCTCTTTTATGAGATCATTAATCCTGCTCATAGGGGCTCTACCCTTATGGCTTAAACACCTCCCTAAACCCTCACCTCCTAGTACCACCGCACTGAGCATTAAGTTTCAACATACAAATCCTGGGGGACACAAACATTCAGACCAGAGCCCTGCCCCCTGGTTGGGCCACCTGCAAGATTTGCCTCCACCCTGCAAGCACCCGTTACTGACACTGAGTGGGTTACACAGAGCACAATTCTGTACAAGATGCAGACCCGAGTAAACGCAATGCTTACCTTCGGTTAGCTTCAAATGAAGAAGATATAATTGTTTTCTTCTCTTTGCTGCTTATTTTCTCCAGTCTCACAACACCAAAATGGGTATTTTTCGCAATGCTGTCCTGAGTCATGCCGAGAGTCACAGAGATGCTAAATGTTTAGTCAAGCCCACTAAGGAAGAGAATTTTACTCACTCGAATATTCATCATTAACAAGTGTTTCGGAGTACCTACTGTATGCCAGGCAGCTAACTGTAGATGTAGAGAATAAAGCAGAAGCCAAATAGGGGGGGAAAAAAAATCCCTGCTCTCGTGATTTTTTTTTTTTTTTTTTTTTTTTTTTTTTTTGGAGAAGGTTGGGATGGGGAGGTGTCTTTCTTAATAAAATTAAAACTCAAACCCTTAAAGCTCAGGCAGCCAGTGAGATCCCAGCCCGTCTCATAAGCTATTCGGTCATACGCTTCTCTTCTGTTACTTCAAGCAGCATTACCCTGACCTCAGGGATGTGTCATACCCACTTTATCTATCTGTAGCATTCTAAGGCCAGTGAACCAAAGCCAGCCTGCTGTCTGTTTTTGCAAATAAAGTTTTATTGGAACCCAGCCACACTCATTCATTCATGTGTTGTCTGTGGCCGCTTTTGCACTAAAATAGCAGAGTTGAGTGGTTGTGACAGAGAACAATTTGACAGGCACACAAACCCTGAACTATTTACTACTATCTGATCCTTTAGGAGAAAAGACCAACTCCTAGGACAGAGGAGTAAACCATGCCTGCACCTTCCCTTAGCTCCCCCTAGCTTCTCTGAAAAAGGCTCAAATTTTCAAAAAGATTTTACTAAATATTTTCAGAAAACAAAATGGAAGTGAACACAGAGACTAGAATAAGCATACAAATATTGTGACCCTGGACTTCGGTATCTGACCCCGTCATAGTTGACTTAGCATAACGTGCTCTTCATTTCCTTAGTCTCTATAGTCTAACTGAGCCCTAATGGCAAACCCAGAGCTGCAAACTCGTGATTTCCTCTCCTCCCAGGCTGGTTCTGTGTGGACACCTCCATCTTGTGATCCAACATGTGGGAGCTACCTCCTGGACATCTTGAGACCTGTGGGTTAAAACCCCAAAAATCTCTCATTGCACAATTTTCCTGGGACTATTTTCTCTCCACTTTCCATAGCGTTCCATGCTGCAGGTTCTCCTCTAACAACTGACCCAGTCAATGATCCCAATCCCTCAGAAAACGGTGTTGTCCAGACTACAAAACCAATAGTATAAAAACTCAGGATAAATACGATATCCCAATGCCGAGGCCACTTTAACAGACAGAAAATGATGGTCAACCAAAGGATGATTTTATCCATTTCTCAATTCCCAACTTAAGAAACCCGATCTCCTAGAGAATATACAAATTACATGAGGAAATCAAATATATGGATGGCAATAATCTGAGAACTACATGAGAAAAGTCCATAAATAAGTGGAAACTTAAATGCAGTTGCTGAGAGCGTAGAACCAAAAAATGGTCAGAGAAGTTGAAGGGAGAGGTGAAGAAGGTCTCTTTGAAGGATTAAACCTCAGGCAAATGTGAAAGAACCAACAGGGAAGATCTGTATTACTGAGAGAACCTCTACTGGCACTTGGCCCACCCTCAATTCTCCTCTACATTATCTCCTCCCTGCTAAATTATCTCAACAGCAGTGGCCACAGAGGCAGGTGACAGAGGGCCTGGTCACGGCAGCTGAGGCATTAATCTCCGTGTTTACTGAAAATGAAAGAGAGAGAGAGAGAAAATTTGAAGAGATCTTAACTCTGTAGAGAAAAGGGTCTTTTGGCAATCAGCAGTAAAGCACATCTTGCTCAAATAATCACCCCCTCATTCCCATTTCATTAGTAAAACATCCACTAAAAATGGAGGAATTCTGGAACTCAGTAGTAATGCCCAGAAGCTTTCTCTCATCTGGACAAAATGAACTTTATAATGGTAAGGGAGTTGCGTACAGATGCTGATTTCCAGAAAACGTACAGATTCTCCTCAGCATTGCGTGTTCGTCCACTGGTAACTGTGCTTTCACTCAATGAGTTCCTTCAGCACTGTCTCATGAAATAAAGAACATTTTCCTTGTAACTTAAATTGATCTAGACTTTGCTATAAAACAACAATAAATAGACTTATGAATATAGATTAAGATTAGTCATTTGCCTTTGGATTTTTATCTTCTATCTAGTATTTGGAGGTCAAAAATATATCATAACTAGCATTCAGTTTTCTTCAAAGGAACAAAAATCTGTTTCTGTGGAGTTTTGGTGTCCCTGTTCAGCATCATTTCGTTCTAATGGACACTGTCTTCTGTTTTACAATTTACATTTAAATGCCAAATATTCTACTTTGATGCATTTCCAAAGGAAGATTCAGATGAGTTGTCTGATTTTCTTTTAAGAGTAATATTAAAGCCTCACTCTATGTCACTCCTTGAGGTGCCTCATTAAAATCTTTAAAAAGTCATCACCTTTGTTCTATCTGTGGAGGCTTATTGAGGGGAGGGTGGTTGGAACAAGATGAAGGGGATGTTTTCACCAGAGGAGAATTGTTCCAGGATGAAAAAGCTCGCAGGAATATATAACATGTTTCAGGAAAATTTAGGAGGAAAAAGCAAAGGGTAGGAGGAATCTGATCCTGTAGGTGTCAGACCCACCAGAGAGAGACTGCTCACGCGTGACATGTTTCAGATCATTTGACGCGGTCATGCAAGCAACAGAAAGTTATATGGTTTTTAGTCTTCGGGTGGCAGGGAAATGATAATGTGGGTGGATAAGGGGGGAAAAATGAACTCCTCTTTTTTTATTTAAATTACTTTTGTGCTTGTTCTAGACTGCAGAGGAGTTGACAGGCCACCCAGTTCACACACGCTCACACCTCCCCACTTCTCCAGGGCTACAGTGAAGTTTTCCACAGACCTGCCGGAGCTGCTCATCACTCTCTCAGATTGCATCTGAGGAGGGGTGGGTCCGTGTGGGCATCGTGCCATATGCCCTAGGAAAACAGAGGAAAAAACACATTTCCTGTCTCTGATGAAAAATTCAGACACGTGGGCAGACAATCAAACACAGAGCAGAACGTCTACAGAGGCTATGAGCCAGGCACCCATCCCAACCGGGGATGGGGTGTGGAGGGGACAGTGGACTGTGTTCGGAAAGACGGATGGAAGTTGTGCAGGAAAGGGGAAGGACACTTCTGGCAATCTCAACTGTCCCACCTCAGGACAGAAGATACAAAATAGAAAAGGTAAGTTTGGAAATGAAAGCAAGGCCAACCACAAACTGTTTTGGAGGCTATCCTGAGTTTGAATTTCATTCTGAAAGAGATGGGAAATGAGTACTGGGATTGTGCAGAAGGGAATAATCGGATTTGCGCTCATGGCATCAGTGTTGTGCAT
Organism: Lontra canadensis; assembly: GCF_010015895.1. Classification (NCBI taxonomy): domain Eukaryota; kingdom Metazoa; phylum Chordata; class Mammalia; order Carnivora; family Mustelidae; genus Lontra; species Lontra canadensis. The sequence continues at coordinate 2,568,545 of NW_022631150.1, read as the reverse complement.
AGGCTGCCAACTCTTCTCTAAATGACTCAAATCATGAAAACCAACTAGGATAGAAGGTACAGCTGGAGAGCAAGTGTGAGAACAAGAAAAACATGTAAGGCTCAAAAGTATTTTTAAGAAAGGAGGATACCAAACATTCTGATGGATTGGATGCCGGAAGTGAGTGAAATCGAAGGCAGGAGTAGGGCTCAGGAATGGGGGGCCGTCTGGAGGAGAAGAAGGAGGGAGTGGTGGGAGCCACAATGGTGGGCACAGGTGAAATGAGGTGAGCTTAGTCACTGGAAATATCCCATGGGCAACCGATCTAGACTCAGAGCAAGGTAGAAAGACACATTCGGCTAGCATACAGCAGGTAACAGAAGTCAGGCATAGGTGAAATGGTAGGGGGGAGAGAGAGAGCCCCAGAGAACACCTGAGGGGCCATAAGGAGGAGACTGAGAAGAAATGGACAGATGGGCTGAAGGGAAACCAGGAGAGCCTCATAAAAGCCAACAGGAAGAGTGTGTTTAGAGAGAAAGTGACCAATAGGAATGAAAGGAGGGACTTGGCTTTTGTAAGTCTGCCATCTCAGAGGATCCTGGTAGATCATCCTCAGTGGAATGGTCTGGGTAGAGCCCAGATCTCAACGGAGCACTCAGTGGGGGAAGGGAAAACAGAAACTGCAGTGCAGACTTGAGTCTCAAGAGGCTTGACATCAAAACCACGTAGGACGGAGGGACAGAAAATAGGAGAGTTCAAAGGAGTATGTGTGTGTGTGTGAGAGAGAGAGAGTGAGTCTTGAATTTTGCTTCAACAGTGTGCCTTCTAATTCCTGCCTAAGGAGAACTCTGGGAGTAACCTAATCCACTTCTCAGCTTTTAAATTAAAAGAACGCTGTGTGTGGTATAGGAATTTATGGAACACTTACCACATGTCAGAAATTTTGTGTTTTTTCTTTTATTACCCCAGAAGTTCCATAACACAGACACCTGTATTTTTTCTTTCTTAGAACAACTGAGGAAACTGAGTCAAAATGTTCACTTGTTTGCCCACGGCCCATAATATGTAAATGGTAGAGCTGGAATTAGGTTCCAGGTCTAACGGATCTGAAGCACCAAGACTCTAGGAGCGAGAGAGAGAGAGAGAGAGAGAGAGGGAGACAGCAATTCTCCAGGGATTTCACTTCTGGAGACTGTTTCCTTCTCAGCGAAATGAAAGCTTTGGCCTAGGGAGGTCAGAGTCACTGCTTACTTGTTTTCTCGGGAGCGCCATGCAGTCAGGACCCAGTGGTTCCTCGGAAGAAGCAACCCCCTTGGTAAATAAGCCATGCGAAAATATGTTTCTCTTTTTGCCACTTTAACTCTCATTGACACACCTGAGCACACAATTCTATTATTTTCAAGCTCTAACTTAGACATAGGAGGAGCTGAGTTAGTTTTAGAACCTTTAGTGCCTGGCTCAGCACGCCGAAGGCCCATTACACAAACGCCCTTCCCTGATGGTTCCGGAAAAGCTAGACCGGTAAGGAGATTTTTCTTCATTCCTTTTATACCAGGTTTCTTCCTACATACGTTTTTGTCATTTTAACTTTTTTGATATGCAACGTATATTCACAATAGGGCACACACCCTAAATATTTAGCTTCATGAAATTCGTAAGATGAGCCCATCCATAAAACAAGCACCCAGTGGTTGACTCCTTTTGGAAATTATTTGTTCTTTGTTCCCACAGTTATAAAGCTTACTTAGAAATTCAACTCTCTACCTCACAGTGAATATAGAAAGGCTAGCTAATTATAGCTTTAACTGTAAAACACTTTGACAAACTAGAAGTAGTTAAAGAGCTGCTTAAATTGATTATAATGTCACATGGTTTCGACTTAAATTATTTCACCTGAGAGAATGTCAAACTGTCCTCATTAACAGATCACGAAAGAGATGTGCTTGAAATTCAATTTAATGGAGACTTGTGAATTTTAAAACTGTTGGTGGCTTGTAACCTGGAATATTCCTGTTTAAGTTCTCTAAGTCAGCCTCATTCCCTTCCCATAACTTTTTCTGCATTCCTTTTTTCTGTAGCAATGGGAAATCTTGTGTTTGAAAGTCATAGTGGCCCCGCAAACCTCCATGTGTTTCATGTTGGTCAAATGGCTGGCTGCCATTGGCCCTCAGTCTCGATTCTTGGTTTGCAGACATCCTTAATGATGTTTTGTACAAAGCCATATTCAGATTCTAACTTTCTCCAGGCAAAAACCCCCTTTCAGAGTCTGATCTTGTTCTAGGTCATTTCTAATCTGGAAGGGCATGGTTCAAAACAGTTCAGGTGATCTCTTCTTGGGGCAAGAATGAGCGGGAAAGCAACTGTCCCCTTTTGAGGACTGTGAGTCTACCTCCTTAAGGGGAAGGGGGTAGGGAGAACACGCTACATGACTAGGGTTAGGTAGAATCTAGAGACTCTCCGAGTGAACAGTAAGAAGAAAGTTTGACTAAACTGTGCAAGATTTTCATCCCAGGATGTCTATAGCATGTTGGCCATTGTGGTTATTCCACAATGATATGAACCAATAATGCTTTTTTTTTTTTAAGATTTTATTTATTTATTTGACAGAGAGATAGAGAGAGAGCACAACCAAGCAGAGCAGCAGGCAAAGAGAGAGAGAGAAGCAGGCTCTCTGCTGAGCAGGGAGCCCAATGTGAGGCTCAACCCCGGACCCTGGAATCATGACCCGAGCTGAAGGCAGCTGCTTAACCCACTGAGCTACCCAGGAGCCCCAGTAATAATGCTTCTTGAAGCACGTGGAAAGAGATCTCATTTATATTATTTATAATGACTCACACTTTGTAGCCAATCATTCCAGCATGACTGGGAATTGCTAGAATGATTAGTTCTCTTTTCAATGTTAGTTTTGATAAATTTAGTCATTATATGCAATCTCTGGGAAGTTAGTTTTTCTTCTACTTGCTACCTGCCTGAAAGATCTGACTCAGAATCTAGATTTGTACTGTCTGTAGACAGATAATTCTCATTCCCAAATTATATGCCTCCAATCTTTCGAGCTTAGAGACTTACTAAGGGAGTGAAATTAGACCAGCTTTGGTAGTTACTAACTTTATCCTGCCTTGGAGCAAACATCTGTAGTTAGCAAATTAAGGGTCTGTACTATTTTATTTTGCTTTTGATACTGGCTTATGTACCATTTTGGATTGTTAGTTCACTTGCCATGTACATTTGTCTTACCTTCCCAAGGAGGATATTAGCTCCTTAAAAGCAGGAACTAAGACTTAACATTTCTTTATATGTCCAAAATGTCTTAACACAACATACTGGCGAAGACATCCTTATTAATTGGAAGTTTGGTCTGAGAAAAGGGAAAAGCCTAATAGACCATGGTAATGTTTTTTAAATTTAGGAATATACAACTTAATTTTGATCTGTCATAGTCATTATATGAATCCAAAGAGCCTTTTTTTAAATCTTGTATAATCCTTAACAAATCACTATATTTTCCCCTATTTCTACTACTTCTGTATTTTAACCTTTTTAATAGCTTTGTAAGTGATTAACTCACCACCTTTGCATCACTTTACATTATTCTGAATTTTACTCTACATTTACCTAAATTCAAATAGTCTTTTGTGAATGTAAACCACTGTTGCAGACAATGAATGAATCAACCATTCAGTAAGGCTGACTATCTCAGAGAGATCAACATCTTTTCCATAATAATTCTACTAATAGCTTCAGATGAGGACCACTCATAATCCATCTTTGAAAAGGCAAGACTTTTCGCCTCTGGGCAGCTAACAAAGCCATCACAAACAAGCCAAATGCTTCTACAGAATATTTTAGATCATATTCTTATTCTCAGCCTTACCAATTTGTAACGACTCGGAAAAACGTCATTCTATATGACAATGAAATTCATTCTCTCACCGAAGAGCAACAGCTCTCCCAAGCAAACCCGCAAGCATGACATGAATAGAAGGAATAAGAAATGTACTTTGAGATGCATGCAAATGAACAATGGAGGGATCTTGTTGACCTTCTCAGAGAAGAAGTCTTTCTAAATCTTGAACGGTGGTATTATTAAGCATTTCAGTGCAAAATATGGATATAGCTGTTTTTCTAATTAAGGTGTCTGTTCAACGCAAGTATTGGCATCTCATTTAAATAATTATCTGGTAGGGTATACTGCAATTCCATGTGGTATATTCAGAGTGTCTAATCAGGAGAAATTCTAGTCTGCTTAGGAATGTTTGTTAATTAAAAGATTTGGAGATTTCAGCGGAGTACCTCCAGCTTTGGGAAAATCCTCAAAATTAAGCCAATAAAAATTACAGCCCTTACTGTTCATCCGGAACTAATAGCATGCTCTGGCAGGCATCTAAATGCATCCTCAGCCACATAGAAGTAGCTCCATCAAATAGGCCACTTTTAGGAAGCCACCTTTACTATCCTTCCATAGCTGGATTATCCCTACTGGTCCAGCTTGGCTAGTCTCCCCGAAGATCTTTTTCCATTACTGAACCTAAAAACAAAAGGAAGTTTTGGGTCCCTAAATGTCCAGCTTACATAACAGTGACTTGCCCAGGTTTTGAAAACAACATTGCTTGTGAACAATAGATAAATGGTCAACTTCATAAAAGGAGAATTAACTGGATGTCTGTGGTATAATTTGGCTTTGATATTTTGACAACAATACAATAGCAGAAAGTTCAGGAAGGAATGTCAGTGCATTACCTATTGTCAAAGTCTGCCGTTAAAGGGCCTGTGAATTTCTTCATTACAGGTGTTTCTTTGATTTTCATGGTAAATGTGTTGTTGAAATTTGGTTTGGTTTGAACAAATAGTTACGGGGCTCCTGGGTGGCTCAATCAGTTAACCACCTGACTTCAGTTCAGGTCATGATCCCAGAGTCCTGGGATTGAGCCCCATGTTGGGCTCCCTGCTCAGCATGGAGTCTGCTTCTCCCTCACCCTCTGCAGCTCCCCCTGCTTGTTCTCTCTCTCTCTCTGATAAATAAAATATTTTCACTGCACAAGAAGGGATTCATGCATTAAGCGAGTACTTATTAAATGTCCACTTAGAAATCATAGTTCCTAGAAATACAAAGACAAACCCAAGCCCCGCTCTGTGACAGCTCAGTCTAGTGAGGATGCATACATAGATAAAAATACAATGTAGAGTGAAAGTCTCATAACAGGTGTTGAAGTAGACCCTTCTGGGATAAGCTTAGAGGCAGTTGGGCAGGCTTTTCAGATATGGTAACTTTCTACCTAAAGAAACTGTGTTCAGAACACTTCTATAAAGCAAATCATTTTTTTATTTTGTTAATTATATTTCATATTTTAAGCTTTAAAAATTTAACAGCAGTTAGTGTACACATTAGTACACATTAGTAGTTAGTGTACACATTATTCTTAAAACAAACAAAATAACCTTATTCTGGAGCTCTTTGGTCATCCCAATTTTCAAAGAGGAAACTGAGGCCAACTCTTCCCCTGTTCCCCTATCTCGTGTGCTCTCTCTCTCAAATAAATAAATTAAATCTTGAAAAAAAAAAAAAAGGAATCCTCCTGCATCCAGAACTTCTACTGGATTCTTAAATAACATCTTTAGCCATATGCACTTTTTCCCCCTTGCATTTGAGTTAATAACTACATATTTTTCTCTTTACCATTGTGTCTTAATCAGAGGTTCTCTTGGGTGTGACTTAGGTGTGTTAGCTCTGGATACAAGCTACATAGCCCTGACGCCCCTACTATGTATGTATCTGAGATATCTTTGGGGTCACTGGTTTACTCTCTACCCAGCAAAGTTTTCTGTGGTTCTTAAAAAAAAAAGTCTTCCTTCTCAACAATAAGAAAACAACCTTGTTACAAAATGGACTAAAGACCTTGACAGACACCAAGGAAGAGATGCAGATGGAAAATAAGTATCTGAAAAGATACTCCATATCATATGTCATCATGGAAATTCAAACTAAAATGAGATACCACTACGCATCTATTAGAATGAACAAAATCTAGGACACTGACAACACAACATGCTAGCAAGGATATGGAGGCCAGAAACACTCAAACATTGCCAGTGGAAATCCAAAATGCTACAGCCCCTTTGGAAGGTAATTCAACAGTTTCTTTAAAAATAAGCATACTCTTACCACACAGTCCAGCAATTGCACTGCTTGGTATTTACCCAAAGAAGTTGAAAGCTCGTGTTCATACAAAAACCTACACAAAGATGGTTATAACTGCTTGATCCATATTGCCAAAATTTAGAAACAACCAAGATGTCCTCCAGTAGGTGATGGATAAACTGATACATCTAGACAATGGGATATTATTCAGCACTAAAAAGAAATGAGCTATCAAGCCATGAAAAGACATGGAAACTTAGATGCGTATGACTAAGTGAAAGAAGCCAATCTGCAGGGACTACATACCATAAGATTCCAATTATATGACATTCTGGAAAAAGTAAAACTATGGAGACAATAAAAAGATCAGTGGTTGCCAGAGGTTGGGGGATGGGAGGCAGAGGGATGGATAATGAGACCACAGAGGATTTTTAGGGCCATGAAAATACTCTGTATGATACCATAATGATGGACACCTGTCACTGTACATTTGTACAAACCCACAGAATGTAGAACGACCAAGAGTGAACCCCAGTGTAAACTACGGACTTTGTGTGATAATGATGTGTCAGTGTTGGATCATTGGTTTAACATCTGTGTGACTGGTGGGGGGTGTTGATAATGGGGAAGGATCTTCCTGTGGGGGTGCAGGGGTACTTGAGAAATCTCTGTAACTTTCTCTCTGTTTCACTGCGTATCTACAACAGCTCTAAAAAATAGTCTAGGGGCACCTGGGTGGCTCAGTGGGTTAAAGCCTCTGCCTTTGGCTCAGGTCATGATCCCAGGGTCCTGGGATGGAGCCCCACATCGGGCTCTCTGCTCAGCGCAGAGCCTGTTTCCCTTCCTCTCTCTCTGCCTGACTCTCTGTCTACTTGTGATCTCCGTCTGTCAAATAAATAAATAAAATCTTTAAAAAAAAATAGCCTAAAAAGTCTAAATAGTCTAGAAAGGGTTGTCTGCTCATTCATCCTCTTCTATGGCTCCTTCTTCCCTGATTCACTTGGTTCACTTTCTTGCTGTCTCTTTTCCTTCCTGTTATCCTTGTCTGTCGCCTACCTTCACTAAGATAACTCAGTGCTAACTTAGTAGCTGCTAACTGTTCTGTTCAGAAACACATTTCTTCAAACTCAGCGTGACCAGTATCCTGGGATGTTTTCTATTATGAGACCCCATCAGGGAGACTGCTGGCCTCCAGTGGGCCCCATCTAGTCATTTGCTATTTATTAGTTATATTGATCACCACCCCCAGAGGGATGACAGAAATCCTGGCACAGATAGTAACTCCACAATACAGAAAAAATGTGTTCATCTGCCAAGAGCTCTTTCAAACACTGTTCAAAAGATTAAAGAAAGGGCAGGACAACTTCACCCTCCATTTTTTGTCTGACCTATTTCTACTTTTCCTGTCTGAATTGTTAACAATGTTCTATATTATTTTTCAAGGCAAGCATCCTAGCCAAACACACACACACACACACACACACACACACAGAAGAAAGTTTCCTTATGAACATTTTTATTGGCTTGAGCAGAGCAAGTGTCCTAAAGCCTGACTGCATGGAGCCTGGGGGCACCAAGAGCGCTGGCAAGAGCTCTTGTCCTAGGCAAGTAGACTTCCAAACAGCCTGCACCCAGCCATCCTGCCTCTCTGCCTTTTATTCTTTATCTGGCAGATTCAATTTGCAACATTTTATTTTCCAAGAATGGCACTATAGGGAAATGAGGCTTACCTATCAGGCCATCTTAGAAGGAGCTTATAATCCACTGTAGCTTCCAATTGAATGAGAAAACTGAAGTTATGCTTTGATTTCATGACTTTGATTTCTTTTGTCAGTCAGTCAAAAAGTTTTTGCTGAGTGCTAGTCCATGTTGCAGGCACCAAATTGGGCAGAGGGAAAGAGGAGGACAGATAAGGCAATGAAATAGCTGCCTTTGTGCTGTGAGCTCCTGGTCTACCGTCTCCCTTTCAGCAATCCTCTCTCCATATGGTTATGGAATTGTACTTGCCTACAAAGTCATTCAGCAAATGAAAGAGGTAGTGCCATCCTATGATTACAGCAGCACTCTGGAAAGCTTAGGTAATTTTAGGCAAAGTGAATTTCCCTTTATACCATTGCAATGACAGTAATTGCCTATGGAAATGGCCACTCACCAAGTCAGTAATATCATTTATAAAATATATTGCAGATTTTGGAAGACAGCCACTAGGTGAATTGCAAAATATAAAACTTTTCCCTATTTGCCTACCCAATTCATTTGAAAATTGAACATTATTCCTTAAAGAAAAATAGGGAACTAGTAATTTGAATTGGGTTGCTTATTATGGGCTGTTTAAGGGTAACTGGAACCAGAAATTGTCGATGAGAGAAAAATGGTAGCCCTCCAGAGAATTGGGCAATCAGTATGAAAGCACTCTATAGATACCCAGGACTTTTGACTTACAGTATTAACTGCCACTAATCCAAGACAGGGGTGCTACACAGCAGAGATTTATAACTGATGGTGTTTTATTATATCACACAATAGATTAGCACTGTAGACTCATCAAAATTGTGTGGAAAGCCAGCCCCAAGACCAATAGCACATCTTATTCATTAAGAGATCTTTGATAACAAGAAAACACACATACAAGAAAACACACACACATTCTAGATAAAGCCAAACAGCCAAACAAAAAAAGCAAGAAGAAGAAGGAGAAGGAAGAGGAGGAGAAAAAGAAGGAGAAGAAGAAGAAAAATGCTCCAATGTCCAGATAACTCTAAATTAGGTGTTCTGCATCAAGGCACAAAAACATCAAGATGACTGGGTTTTTAAATTTTTCAACTGGGTGCCTTGGCATCAAATGATTAAAATCAAGCTTTCTCTCTCCTATCATACCAAAGAGAAGGTTGATCCAGAGGCAGGAAAGGATCAAACACATTAGGAATTACGTCATCTGGTGGGACAAAATCAACCACGTGCCCTTTGCTAGTAAGTAATTATTCTTTCTGTTGCATCATCTCATGAACTGTTTTCAGAACATATCACTGAGGTTAATCCATCATTACATTTTGCAAACCTCAAAGCTCTACTCAATTAGTTTACAATATAAAAGAGAGATTCGATGAACATGATGGCTTCTTTCTCCTTTTGCTTTCATGTTCTGAAATCTTTTCTCTAGTGAAATAAAAGAAACAAATGACAAATAGGCATTACTCAGATAGCTAGAGAAAATTGTTTTTGCCCTTTGAACATAGCTGATATTATAAATTGACTGTTGGCATAAACCACAAAGAAATTCTCATTTGAGTTCTACTGTAGAATATTGTCCCCACGGAAATGCTCTCAGCTCTTAATGAAATCAGTGAAAAAAAATTGAATAGTGTAGTTTATTCTTATATATGGTACTGCGCCTTCAGCAGTTCTGGAAATTAAGAGTGAAGTTACATAGCGGGTACGGGATGTGTGGAGTCCTGCGGCATCACTGGTTAGAAGATGAGTATTGGTCAGGATGAGGGAGGAAGAAGTGGAAGAAAGAGGACGGGACGAGGTCTTCAATCCTCATCTCTTGTTTTTCAAAATTACTGTCTTTCTCCATGTGTGAAGTGGGGTGGCAATGGTTTGGTTAGAATACTGGCTAAGCTGCTAAACTACAAAGAACTCGAGTACAGAAGCTTGACAAACAAGGGTAGTCTCTTGCAGGAGTTTGAAAGAAGGGATAGAGCTGTGGTGGCAGAAAGCCTCACTCATGGGACTATTCACCGTCCTCATTCTTGTCTGCAGGTGCTCTGCCTCCCCTGAGTTTTGTCACAACTGGGTTAGGGCCACATCCACAGTGGAGCTGTAAGGCTGGAAAGAGAGGAAGGAAAGGATAAGCAGATTTCTTTGTACTTTTTTCACATGCCACACAATTCACCCATTGAGCGCACATCTCAATGGATTTTGATATAACTCATTATTCATTATCGATCTTTAAAATCATGATAAAGTATATTGCTATGAACTGTAAGTGTCCTTCCAAAATTTATATGTTGAGATCTTAATCCCCGATGTGGTAATGTTTGCAGGTGGGACTTTTGGGAGGTGACTGGATTTGGATATGTCATGGGTGGAGGCCCCAAGTGGGATCAGTGCCCATACATAAGGATGAAGAGCCCAGAATTCTCCCTCTTGGCCTTGTAAGGACACAGTGAGAAGGTGACTGTCTACAAACTGGCAAGTGGGTTCTCATCATGCTGGCACCTTGATCTGGGACTCACAGCCTCTAAGACTGAGAGATACATGTAGTGCTGTCTAAGCCACTACTGTGGTATTTTGTTACAGCAGCCTGAGCAGACTAAGACATGTATTTATAACATAAAATTCACCATTTTAACAATTTTTAAGTAAAAATTCAATGGCACTAATCGCGTTCACAATTTTGTGCAACCATCACTACTATATTCTAAAATTTTTCATCAATAAGCAAGTGTCTTGTAACCAAGAGATATGAGCCTTGTCCACACCCCTTCCCTTCACTTTCCCATTAGCTACAGCTGACCAGAAAGAGATAGGAGAGTAGTCCGAGGTCGGCAGCAGGTACACAGCTAAAGCACTGGGCCCTCCAGTACTGAGAAGAAGAAGAGAGGAGGAATGCCTGGGGAAAACTGCAGTTCCCACTGAAGGTATTTATCTAAAACTTTGTCTTAGTCTCCTTGGGCTGTCATAATGAAATACCACAGACTGGGTAGCTTAAAAACAAAGGAAAACATTCACAGTTCTGGAGGCTGGAAATCCAAGATCAAAGTCAGTGGGCAGATCCAGTTTCTGGCATGAGCTGGATTCCTGGTTTGTAAGTGGCTGTCCCCTTTTTGTATCCTGACATGGCAGAGAGCAGAGAGAGGAGCCTAGTTCACCCATCTCATCTTTTAAAGATGCTAATCCTACTTATGAGGGCCTCATCCTCGTGACCTATTTCCCAAAGGCCCCCATTTCCAAAAAACATCACATTGGGCGTTAGGAATTCATATGAATAGGGGCAGGGGAACCCACACACATTCAGTCCATAACAAGTGCTCTGTTTTCTATAGAGGTCGTAGTGACATGCCCACTCATGAGCCACCTGAGAGTAGGTCAATTTCCCTACACCCTCAAGTATTTTTATTGCAGTTTAATTTGTTTTTCTCCTATTTAAATGAGGTTCAGAATCTTCTCATTTGATCTCCTTTGCTAAAATTTTTCTTTTCACATCTTTTGACCATTTTTATGAAGTATCTGGTTCATTTTTTATGAATGGGGCACTTGGGTGGCTCAGTGGGTTAAGCATCTGCCTTCAGCTCAGGTCATGATCTCAGGGTCCTGGGATGGAGTCTTGCATTGGGCTCTCTGCTCGGCAGGAAGTCTGCTTCCTCCTCTCTCTCTCTGTCTCTGCCTGCCTCTCTGGCCACTTGTGCTCTCTCTGTCAAATAAATAAACAAAATCTTTAAAAACAAATAAAAAAAAATTTAGGGGGTGATGGGAAGCATTGCCCATTTTGGTCTATCAGATAAACTCCAGAAGATAATCTTTAGGGTTTGTATTGTCCTTTCGAGGAATGTTTGATGAGTCTTTATTACCAAACTAGCCCTTTTGGATGTAATTCTTCATGTATATAAAACCACCAGTTACATTTACTATACAGAAATATTAAAAAGGGGAAATAGACTGTTGAGAAATTAGTGTGTAATATATCCTTAACACATGTTTGTTGAGTCAATGCATAGATAATAGATGGATGAAAACTAGTTTACAATGGGGAGAAAAAAGTGTTGCTTTTCAAATCTATTTTCTTTTTGAAACAAAATTGATTATCAAATTGATTTTATATCAGTTGGGAAGCTTTTGATTGAAAGAAAAAGAATGCCCAACTGAAAGTGAGTTTATGATAGGAATTTCTTCTCTCCTATAGCAAGTGTGGACATAGGCAGTTCCAGTGTTGTTAATGCCGCAGTGAAATGAAGACATCAGCGAACAGGCTCTTTCCTCATTTTTTTTTTTTTTTACCATTTATTTATTTATTTGAGAGAGAGAGAGAGAGAATGCAGGGTGGGTAGGAACAGAGGAAGAGAATCTAAAAGCAGATTCCCCACTGAGTGTAGATAGAGCCCAACATAGGACTCGAACCCAGGCCCCTGAGATCATGACCTAAGCAGAAATTGGGAGCTCCGCACTTAACCGACTGAGCACCAGAGCGTCCTTCTTTCCCTGTTGTCTTGGTTCCTCAGCACATTGCCCTTCATCGTCCTTATGACTGTGTCCACTCTGGTTATGAAATGACTACCTTTCAGACAACCTCACCAAGTGCATGAAAGATAGGAAAAAGGGAGTTTCATCGTATGGAGAACTTACCCAGAACCCTTCTCTAGCACAGTTACTTATTCATCTCATTCACTAGCTGGGTCACAGGCCCACCCCTGAACCAGTGATTGGCAAAGAGATGTGAGTCTGCCATGATGGCTTTAGAAAAATGAAGGTTAATCTGCTAGGGGACTAGCCCGCCTTCCCTGACCACACTGCTTCTTTCATCTGAACACATGTAGAGTTCTCTGTGTAAGGAACAATAGGGGTAGGCAGGCAACCAACTTTGCGTTAGTAATAGAATTTTCCAGAACTTTCTCCCTGCCTTTCTCTCCCTGGAGTGGAACAGGAGAGGGAGGATTTTCTAATAACTCTGGCTTTTTTACATTCTAGGAAGTGGTGAAGAACCATATTAGAGAATGATTGTTTTTTGGTTTTAATTTTATAGAACAGTGTTATTGTCCTTCCAGTTTCTTTTTGAGAAACATATTGTGAAAACAAGGAACTGGGGGACTTCAGTCTTTCCTCTGGGAAAAGGGACTGTTCTGAGAAGGGACGGACCTGCCACCTAGCAGGAGGGGGCCCCCAGGAGAGAGAGGGGCACTCAGAGACTCCAAGAGCAGGGACCTCTGACAGTGACTTTCAAACGTTCCTTTTTACACCGAAATGCCCGTTTGACAGGTAACTTCAGGCATTCAGTAACTCTTGTCAACTGCATCTCAATGTCAATTTCATATTAGCCATACCTTGTGTAAGGACAGGAGTGTGGGAGCTGGTAAGGGAAAGCTGTCTGAATAAACACTCTCGGGCTAGCAAAAAACATCTGTCCAGAATAGACAAATTTGCAGAAGTTGTAAGTAGATTCATGATTGCGGGGGGCTGTGGGAACTGGGGAGGAATGGCTACTGACTTCTAATGGGGACAGGATTTCTTTTTGGAATGATGAAAATGTTCTAATGGTAATAGTTGTATGATTCTAGAAACATACTAAGGACTATTGTAAACTTAAAATAAGCAAATTTTATGGTATGTAAATTATATTTCAATAAAGTTGTTTGCTTTGATTTTTTTTTTTTTTTTTTTTTGGTTATCCACACAGCAGCTGGGAGCAAGAAGTAATGAGCTCCCTAAGCATATTCAGTGACTCCTCAGAAACACAAGCGAAGGTCTGGACTTCCCACGATTATATATAAGGTGAAGAATAAGTGATTTTATTTGAATATTATGAGAGAGATTGACCCAACAGGCTGGGTAGCCTGGGGATTCTTTGTACTTTGCTTTTCAACAGCTCTGTGGGTCTCTTAGGGCTCACAAACAGAAAAGGATTTATACATACACACACATACAGGATGTTCTAGAAATAAAGTTGTATCTTCTTCCTTTTGGAGGACAGCAGGAAAGAATTAGGGACAGAGTCAGGATCCCCACTGAGTCGCAGGATCAACAGATACCGTAGCTGCTCACCACTACTTCCACTACCACCAGTCCATCCCCATGATGTCAGAATTCACGCTCCTCACCAAGAAGAGCACAATGGGAAACTTAGTGGCCCCGAAGCCAACTGCCTGGGTTCACATGTGAATCAAGATCTATAGGTTACCAGCTCAGGGCAAGTTACTCAGCATCTCCCTGCCTCAGTTCACCCCTTTATATGATTGGGATAATATTAATGCCAACCTCTAGGGGTGATGTGCAAATGAAATGTGTTGGTACTCGTAAGACACTTAGAATCTCACCTAGCAAATAGTAAGCACTAAAATAAAGGCATCAGTAGTAGTATTGTAACAGTAGGCAGTACATGAATTCTTCCAATATCTAGTGAATTTGTGAAGCATGAATATGGGAATCTACTGAATTGTAAACTGAAGAGAAAGACGAAGGCAGCATAAGTGGTTTGAGACGGTGGGGGAGACACATGTGCTAGAGCATCATTTGTAAGAGATCAGGGAGGCATATCCAATCCTTAGTGGTGTACAGGGCATCAAGGATTGTGTGGTGAAAATTCAAAAACAAAACCAAAACCAACAAACAAAAACACTCTCTCTTGGTCCTTACTCTCCCTGTTGGCTGAGAATCGTTAATTTATGTTTGTGTCACTTGGGACTCTTTGGGTGGCAAGTGGCAAAAATCCCAGCTTGAAATGACATAAGCAAATAATGACAGCACCAAAAGGCTTTGTTGCATGGAACCGACAATCTGAGGGACATTGCTGACCTTAGTGAAATCTTAACTTCAGGGCTACTTGGGGTCACCAAGACTGTTTCTCTATCTCCTCTACCTGTCTCGTCCACTTGGACTCTACATTGTTTGTTTTCCATTACACCTTTTCCTTGTGGTGAGATGGTGACAGCAAATGTGCCCCCATTCCACTCCATACTCCTAGGTTCAAGTCCAGTAAGAAAGAAATATACTTAAGTCTTGCCAAAAGTATCCTTGCACTGCATCAGCTCTGACCAGGTCCCATCACCATCCTGAACGAATTGTGCTTCCAAGTAGAGGAAATGCTTTGATTGGATTGGCGGGAGTCACACACCAAGGGTAGAAGGATGAGGTCAACACTATCTGAATTCCATGAACCAGAATTGAGGAGGGAATGGTTCCCCGTGGGAGATTTGGGGGTTCATTTTACCAGCTGTGCCTCCAGCTATTCTATGTTCTACTCTGTTTTGCTCACCAGCTTTCTTCCAACCCCTGCTGTTTTCTCTTGGGAACAGGACAGAACGGATTTGGAGAGGAATATACCCAGAATCAGAAGTACTTGTTATGTGTGTAAAGGGTGGTGAGGGGTGTGGCCAGGGAAAACATACCAGATGGGATAATGAAGTCCAGCCTGGCAGACTGACCGTGGTCTCTAGAGACAGAGGCAACAGATGATGAGTCAGATCCACAATTATCCCTTGGAGGTTAACATGCAAGTTATGGGTTCCATAGCAGGTAGTTGGAACAGGGTAGAATAAAACCGAGAAGTAGAAGAAGTTTCTGTTACACAGAAGGGAAGCACCCCAAGGTGTTAAAGGGGGGATTGATACTAAACACGACTGTCACGACATACCAGTCTGAATGCGCAGTGACTCTTCGCTCTTGGATGTTTGTATTTTCTTTTGGAACCTTCCTCAGAATGTCTAGCTTCCCTTCACGACTTCTGTCTTTACAGAAATGGAGCAGGCTTTTCAAAAGTCTTTAGGCAGGACTTCTGGTTTCAGCTCTAACATGTAAAGATTTTAAAAGTTGTAACTCTCATTTCTACAACAAGAAAAAAAGATCAATCAATGGAAAATAAATGATTTTCTAGGACCCATGGGAAAGCTGAGGTTGCAGGGTAAGCTGCCAGCCCCAAATCTGGATAGACAGGCGAATCCAGGAAGTTACAGCAGACTTTACCTGGAGCAGAAGCCACTGGAAATGTAAATTGATAAAGCCACTTAAATAGTAAATATTATGAATTCCTACAGACTGAATATGGACTATCATGACAGTGAGAAAGACCTGAGGGTCAAGTGGGGTGGGGGCACCCATATTCCAAGGGTTTTGACTTCCAGGAATCCTTGGCACTCTGGCAGAGGGAGGAAAAGGGTAATTGTGAAACAGGCCAGAGTGTTCTCATAACAAAGGCCTACTTGCCAGAGGGAAAGACTTACCAGAGCCTTATCCCATCCCAGGGGAAGGTTTTCTCCTTTGTCCCACTGTAGGCCCCTCTGGCCTTCCTGTCTCATGTAAGGGCAGAAAAAGGAAAAGACTAAGAAACACTCAGGAAGGTCACAACCCGAGGACCTAAACCACTAAGAGCCCAAGATGTAATAATAAGATTGTAGAACACTTTTCCTCCCCTACCATTTACCAGCAACAAGACTCCTGTATAAAAAGAGTGGATGACAGTTGAAAGCTCAAGGTGCATCAAACTGTAAGGAGGAAACCCAAAGACAACAAGGAAATAAAAGCAAGGACACCAGAAGAATTTGGAGCCTCTGACACCCACGGTTTCAGCAAACATTAAACAGAGCACCTTGTAGCCATATTAACATGAAATCTCACACTAGAAGCTGATTTACTTCAGGTCCTGCTATCCCATACATCATCTGGCTTTCAAAAAAAAGAAATTATAAGGCATATTAAACAGCCAAGGACAAAAACGGTTCTCAACAGACAAAGCAAGCATCAGAACCAGACTCAGATACAACACAGGCTTTGGAATGATTCGACAGGGAATTTAAAATAACTATGATTAATGTGCTAATGGAGCTAATAGTAAAAGTGGACAACATATGAGAGCACATGGGTAGGTTAAGAAGGGAGATGGAAACTCTTAGAATCAAAAGGAAATTCTAGAAGTTTCTAAAAACCAAACATTGTGACAGAAGTGAAGAATGAGGGGTGCCTGGGTGGCTCAGTCAGCTGTGTCTGCCTTAGGTTCAGGTCATGATCCCAGGGTCCTGGGATCAAGACCCACATCCGGCTCCTTGCTCAGTGGAGATCCTGCTTCTCTTTCTGTCAGCAGCTCCCCCTGTTTGTGCTAGTTCTCCCTCTCTCTCTCTCTGACAAGTAAATAAACAAAATCTTAAAAAAAAAAAAATGTAGAATGGCTTTGATGGGCTCATCAGCAGACTGGACACACCCCAAAAAAGAACCAGTGAGCTTGAAGATAGGTCAATAGAAACTTCCCAAACTAAACTATCAGTCAGTTGAGGCCTTCTTAGTCTTACCCAGCTTTGTCTGCACGAAGTATTGCTGTTAATCACAGAGATGACAAGCCCCTCTGACAACATGGGACCACCTTTGTAGGATGGCTAATCTTGCAGAAGTTTAGACCCCCAATTGAGCAGCTCAGCCACTCACGGTAGTGCGTACACACACACACACACACACACACACACACACACACTGGCACATTCTGGGTAATGACTCTCCCCAGTGTTTCCGTCTATGACTCAATTAAGAATAGAGGGCTAGACAGCATTTAGGGGACAAGGCCAGCAGGGAAGGGAGCATTGAGAAGGTCTGTCTGACATCATGCTGTGTTGCACAGGCAGGTTCTAGTCAATAACTGGCAAGTGAGTGTGTGAGGAGTTGATAGAGGAACAGATTGTCCAGGCAGGGATCAGACACCCAATTACATGCAAGGTGAGGGCATAAGCTCAGAGAAAAGGAGAATCCACCTCATCCAAAATGGGGCACAAATACCAGGTCAGTCAAGCAACAGTGGTGACTTCTAGTTGAGTCCCTCCCACTGTAATATCCTGGAGTGCCTCAGAAACTTCCTTCCTGACTCAAGGCCTTGGCAGAGCCCAAAAGTCACAGTGGACCTGCATCTGTTAGGTGGACCTAAGTGCTACTGCCAATAGAAGAAGGATTTAGAAGCCAGGCAAGGCCAGCCTCTGCTCATGCCCTCCTATGCCTGAGCTCCCGGCACTGACTCACTTTCTGACATGCCTCAAGACTTACTTTCTTCAACCATCTAGAGACTCCCAAGGTTGGCCCAAACCAATGGATGTGACAGAACTTCCACTTTTGATCTTCCTGGTTTTTTTCCATCCTTGCACACTCCCCACTGTCCCCTCCCACTCTAAGTGTCTGTGATGGTTACTTTGATGTGAGAACCCGGCCAGGCTGTGGTGCCCAGGTATTTGCTCAGACAGTAGTTTAGTTGTTACTATGAAGACATATTTTAGATGTGATTAACATTTACAAGCTGTAGATTTTGAATAAAGGAGAAAGTCCTTCAGAAAGTTAATGACCGGGCGCCTGGGTGGCTCAGTGGGTTAAGCCTCTGCTTTCAGCTCAGGTCATGATCTCAGGGTCCTGGGATCGAGTCCCGCACCGGGCTCTCTGCTTGGCAGGGAGCCTGCTTCCTCCTCTCTCTCTCTGCCTGCCTCTCTGCCTACTTATGATCTAGCTCTGTCAAATAAATAAATAAAAATCTTAAAAAAAAAAAAAGTGAATGAGCCTTGTCTAATCAGTGGAAGGCCTTCAGCTTAAAGACTGGGGTTTGCAGAAGCAATTCTGCCTCAAGACTGTGACATAAAAACCCTGAGTTTCCCACCTGCCAACCTGCCCTACAGATTTTAGACTTGCCAACCCCCACAATTGCCAACTCCCTAATCTCCTTCTCTCTGAGATAGATAGATAGATAGATGAGAGATAGATAGATAGATAGATAGAGATATAATCTCCTTGGTTCTACTTATCTATCTATCTATACACACACATCTTCTTGGTTCTATTTCTCTGGAGAACTCTGATACAATGTCTCTACAGAGACAGGAAAGAGTTCACCTATTTTCAGTAAATGCAAACCCACATTTTTGGCCTAAAAGGAATTTTTTTTTCAGTGAAAAACAACCATGCTCTCCATTTCTCTGACAATGGTATTAACAAAAATACATATCCTTTATTCAACTTTGCTGCTTTTCATTCTCTGCTTCACAGAGGTGCAACAGGTGGTGGTCTCCTGGCATGTGGGCGTCAACATTAATTCTTATTTTTAAGGAAGTCGTAATAACCCTCACCAGCCATTTTTAACTGCAGACACATGAGGGCTCCTACATCTCCAATGGCGTGGAGAGGTACCTGTGGAAATGAGGAAATGCCTGTGACCACCCGTAACCCAGCACCATCACAAGTTGCCACATCACACTTGCTCACAGGCTTGTGGAGTCAAACTGATGAAGCTGAAACTTCCATTTTTGACTCTGCCTTTAGTTTCATTTTTTGAAAAATATGGGATACTACCATCTGAGTGTCTCAGGAACATGCTGGCAAATAATAAAAGTGCCTTGTCTCAAGTTACCTCTCTGGAGGATTCCCTCTGGGTGCACTCTCCTATTACATCTCAGGCACCATGTTCACTGACGTCAGCAGTGGGTGGCTCTCATTGTGCCACATGAGGCAGTATTTTGTTTTACTTTATAATGGTTTTCTTGACTGGAAAATGAGACTGTCCTTGTGGTGGTTGATGTTGTTTTAAAGTAAACTGACCTGTTAATTGAAGAACTTCTCCATGGGGTGGCCCCCTACATAGCAACAGTAGAACATAAATGTGTCTGAAACAAATTTATAACACTTTGTCTTTTAGCAGAGAGGCTCATACTTTATTTTCACAAATGTAAGATAGAAAAATATCATAAAGTGAATATAGCAGGTGCTGTTTTTGCAACAGGTTTGGGATGGGCAGTGTGACTCGAAAGAGCTAGCTTAATGGGACAGACTCACTTCTGTTTGGGCTTCAGTTAATACCGAATTATTGTTCAGCCTTTGCATTTGCTTGAAAGAATATTGGACACAGTAAAACTGGCTTTTCAAAAGGTTACGGCATTCAATAATAAATATTATGAAGCAATGAACCCAAACAACCTTTAAAATAGTTTTATAATTACTAAAAACCAGCTTTAAACTTCGGGTTTAAAGCTAAGAACTCATATATTCAAAATACCTTTAACATTTTCTACCAATATACAACAGAATAATAGAATACTTATTTTTTTTAAAGTGAAGAAAAACCAGAGCAAACATATTTCAGATGACTACAAACAGTAAACATCAATCCAGTGTATATATATGTCTATATACAGATGTATATAGATGTCTATATGTATACAGATGTATACAGACATATATATGTATATATATTATTTCAATAATATACTCTTGCTCAGCTGGCTATAAAAACTGTAGCTCTACTATCACTGAAGATGTACCTGGGTCCTCTTTGAGCTTTTTAAGTGCGGGCATCCTGTCTATGCTCCATCTTTGGAAGGGGTGGACTGAGGAATTCTAAGTACATGCAGATATTTGGTTACGGTTATAAAGACATACAATTCGTGTGCCAGAAGTCTGCAGCCAGAACTGCTGCTTTCCCTCATTAAGCACCTTCACATGCTTTTGTCTCTGTGATGCCTCAGGTAAGCTCACGCTAAATAATTCACACTGTGCTTATGCTGTTACTGTCAGTCTGTTACAGTTTTCTTCTTTGCTTCCCTTCCCCACTCCTCAAAGAATAAAATCAGGCAGCCCCTCATTAAAATACGGTATCTCTAACATACAAAATAAGTGTATGTACATATATACATACATGCATTTCCTTTTCAAGGACTGGGTAACTCCTCATTTTCTATCAAATAATCCTTCTTCATGTACTTGGTTCCCCTAACTAACCTCCACACTTGGAGGTAAGCATCCTTCAGTGACCTCTTGCTCACTTCCTCTGGGCCAGAGGCTGTGTTGTGTGAGCTCCTAGCCACCAGCGGGCCTCCTCTGGGGCTGCCCCTTGCCTCTTGCCCACTCTTCTGAGTGGAGCCACCTGCTGCCTTGCCACCTTCTGACCCGCCATTTCCATCCTCCGCGGGCAGCTCCTCCATGACGAATGGCAGCTGATCTCCACTTGGCTGTGCCTCCTCTCCCCCACGCTGCGTCTCTAGGTCCTCGTAGTTGCTTTGCTTTCTGGTCTCCAAGAATTTGGCCACGCAGTAAATGATGGAGCCCAGGGTGTTCACCACCACGCCGGCAATGAACAGAGAGGTGGGCTCCACATCGCTGAAGGCCACCATGCCCACTGTGATGGTGGCGATGCTCTTCACCACACCCACGAAGCTGGTGGTCACCGCAGAGTTGATGTAGGTGCAGTGCAGCGTGGTGAAGTTCATGGCGCAGCCGATCAAGATGCAGGCCACGAAGATGCAGACCATGGCCGGGTCCTTCCAGCCAGGGAAGGTCCAGGCGTGGATAGAGTCGGTGCTGGCGAAGGAGCAGACGACCAGCAGTGGGGTGGCGGACACGGCGATGACGTACTGAGCGGTCAGCGGCCCGTGCTCCGTGTCGGCGCTGGCCTTCTGGATGAGCACCAGGTAGGCGGCGTGCACCAGGACTGCCAGCACTCCCGTGACGTACCCGATAGGATCGCCGGTCAGATCGCCAGCTCCTGGAGCGCCCCAGGAGAACCGCGGAGCCAGGGCAGGAAGGAAAAAGAGAAGACACCGGGTTGGCGAGGGTGGGTATTACTGGGACGACGGGTAGGGTTGGGGAGTAGACAGGGTTCGCGTCCCAGCTCTGCCCACGCGTATAAAAAGAGCCAAGTTCAGCCAATGCCCAGTTCCAGGTATAATCGGTGGCGCCTTCCGGGCCATATCCTGGGGCACCCTGGCTAGTTCTGTCCAAGAGAAAGGCCCGGGAGAGCGCAAGTGCCCCCGGGTAGGCATGGAGGTCACCCAGGCGCATGGTACCCTGGCCTTCTCCGTGGTGCTCCGGAAAGAAGAGGGAACCCCAGCTAGTCTCTTCTAACCCCGGGGCGGGCTGGGCGCCGAGCGAACGTGTTTCTCTCTTTCTCTCTCTATCTCTCGACCCTTCTCCCGTTCCCGCCGGCTCCCTTTGGGTTCAGTCCTGCAAGCTCAGCCCTCAAGTGGGGCTCAATCCGCCCCCTCAGCACCTCCCGCGGCGCCAGAGACCCCCAAATTAGCCTCCGCGGCTCAGGCTTGGTTTCCATTGTCCCTCGTCCCCCACCACTCCAGCTCCGCGTGACCCAGGGAAGTTCACGGTCCCTCTTCTTCCGACTCAGCCTGGGGGCTCCAGTTCCCAGGCTCTGGAGGCTCCCCCACCCTTCCTGGAGGGAGCAAGGGAGACAGGGTGGAGGAGAGGGGAGGTTGGGGGAGGGAGGGAAGGGAAGGCGGAGAGGGCGATACCGGTTTAGGCAGGGGCGGGGGTCGGAAGCCTGCACTGGGGGGAGGGGTGCGCTCTGAAGGGGGAGGTAGGAGCGCTGGGAAAGGCACGGCATGGTCTCAGAAGTCCCGTTAGCGAGCCGAGCACCCTCTTTCAAGCCTTTCTCTGCCTTCCATCTGGAAGTGACGGCCTTGCACTAAGTGATCCCCGCCATCTCTGTCGGGTGGGGTAGGGTGGGCCGGGGGTGGGCTCGGGTCCCGCTCACCTGCCAGGGCGGCGCCGCAGGTGGTGATGAGCACGGCCGCGAGCACCCCGGGCGAGGGCGCGCCGTTCTTGAGCACCAGAACGCCGATGAGCATGGTGACCAGGGGCAGGCAGCGCTTGAAGACCACGTACATGGGCAGGCTGAGGCCGCGTAGGGACCAGAGCGTGAGGCTGGACTGCAGCGTGGAGAGCACTGCGACCCCCGCGAAGGAGCGCGCCAGGCTCAGGCCGAAGGGGGGCACGGCGATGAGCCCCAGGCGCCGCAGCAGCTCCAGGCTCAGCGCCGCCGTGGAGCTGGTCAGGCACTGCACCAGGGTCAGGAAGGAGAACTGGTAGCGGCTGATGAGGAACTTGAGCAAGATGTTGAGGGAGCCCGAGAAGACCCCATGCGCGATAGCCACCGAGATGCCCAGCACGCGGCCCCGGCACAGATGCCGCATCGCGCCTGCCGCGCCGCACCCGGTGGCGGTGGAGCTCGGGGACCTGCGGGAGGAGAGCGGGGAAGAGAGCCGCGAGCGGCAGAGCGAGGGCGGCAGGGGTGACCGCCCAACCCCGCGGCGAAGGGCAAGGGGCGCCGACTCGCTGCAGAGGGCACCTCCAGCCAGGCGTCCTCGCGGCTCCGCGGCTCCGCGTCCGACTGCCCCGCAGCTCCCGGGAGGCAGTGATGAGGGCGGGGGACTCCGAAAAGTGGCGGGGCGGGGGGGCTGGTCTGAGAGGAGTGGCGGGAAACCTAGCGACAGCGATTTGTAAGTATGTGACGAGCTGCGATGGGTTGCGTCCCGCGCGGTTTCCCAGTCAGGGCGGACGCTCTGCACCTGGAAGCCCGGGCAGCTGCAGCTAGCGGCACCCCAGCGCCCATCCAGGCGGGCTCTCCGGGCGCCCTCCCCTCTCCCACCGCAATGTCAGCCGCTCACGCTAGCCTCTTCCTTCCAGCTCCGAGCCCAGGAGAGTGGGGTGGGGGAATCCCGGGCACAGCTAAAGATTGTGGAAACAACAGCGCTCCAGGGTCGAGCTTATTAGCGGCAACAAGTGACAGCACCCTCGGCCTCAACCTTGCCCCTCCCTTCTGGAGCTTCAGAGGTTTTTCTGTCCGCCGCCCCTACTGGCACAGCCGCGGGACCTTGTCCAGCTGCCGGCCCGGAGAGGGGGAAAAGTCGGTGCCAGAGGGCTGCGGGGCTCCCTGATGCTTGGGCGCCCGCGCCCTCATATTGGAGAAACCCACCGCCCCAGGACGCCTCCCCGGCGTGCTTTAGGACGCCAAGGCTGGCCTCTTCCCGTCGCGGGCAACGCGCTCCCCAGTCCGTGCGCTTTTCAGGGAGGCAACTGGGATGACTCGCGTGGCTCTGGGGCAGTTTCGGGGGTGGGGGCTCTGTGGCCCTGCCGGACTGCGGAGCCTGGCTCACACGTTCCAAGTGGGGTAAGGATGTGAAATAAGCATAAAAGCAAAAGCTAAAGTCTCTGGAGGGAGAACCTTCCACTGATCTGGTGGATCGCGGGGGCGACAGTGCCCCCGGGGTGGGCGGGGAGCGACTGGCCACGCTGGGAGGTGCAGGGGGGTGCGTTGCGGGGAGTAGCGGGGAGGGAGGGCGTAGCGTGGGCGGGAACTCCCGGCCAAGACAGCGCCGAGACTAGGTGTAGCTTTCTCTGGAACCTTGGGAACCGACCGCAGCCTGCCGGGCTGTCGTTGGCGGCTTTGGGGAGCAAAGCCAACCTCTTACCTCCCGGGGCCCCTGCAGGACTTGAGAGCTGTTTACCTCCATCTGGCTAAAAGAAAAAGGAAATCTTTATTTTCTGCGTGCACAAAGCTTCTGTGACCCTTCGGTCTGAATTTCGTTCCCTGGAAAGTAACGCCCGGACGCGGCAACTCAGTAAAGGGGTTCGCTCAGCCGAGGTCGCAGCTAAAAGCCAGACACATTCAGTTTTCGCGCTGCTTTAAAATTATGGACTTGGCCAGGGTTTGGGAACGAGGAAGAGAGCTTGAAATTGCTGCGCACCACCTCTCCCTTCCGTTCACTTTTCCTACCCACCCACTCCCATGGGGATCCCAACCTCCTAACCCTTATCTGCTGCAAGAACTAATAATATACACGAACCGTTTCTTTAGAGATTGTTTTGTTTTCTCCTAGACAATTCCAGCCCGGATACTGAAGCCGCGATTATTTTTACCAGAGCAGAAAAATAATTTCCACCAGGGACTGGCAGCATCACTGCAGTCCTTATTCAGGGCCAGCTTTGCATGTGCTGGGAGATCACGTTGGTGGGAGAGATCTAGGTTTCAACCAGTCTGGCCCATGGCCTAATAGGGCCACCTCCCTGCCCCCCTCAGGTGGACACTCAAGAAAATGTTTGCAAATGGCTCAGTGTGTCAGCTTTCCAGGAATAACACTGGAAAGCAATTTACCAAAACCTGGTCTTCTGGTTCCCTGGGAAATTCTTTGTTTTTGTTGCTAACAGCTATGGTTACACACTGTTGGCTGGTTCATGGACTCTGTTTTTCAAGTGATGTTCTCTCTTTAGGAAATGGGGTCTTAAGTAACCTTACATGTATGTGTGTAGTATAAGCATATAAACAAAGTATACTCAGATTTTTAAGAAACTTGAAGATTAACTTTTCAAAGAAATCCGCAAATAACAGATCTCTGCTTCTGGGGACCATTCCAATAAAAGCCACCTTAAGTGAACACAATAAAGAAATGTCTGCACAAACCTAGTTTTGGAATGATTCATTTCTGCCAGCAATTATAATTGCTTCCATTTGTGATCCTAACATTAGGTAAAAGATTTGGGGCTGATTCAGCTATCTTACCCTTCTCATTTAGGCAAGAAAATTTAGCTTCATACTGGAAACCTACATTGGCATGAAACAATTAATTTTCTCCACTTTATTGCATATAATTTTTTCCATTAGGGCTTTCATTTAAAAAAATTAGTACCATCTCCCACACCAATTACTAGATAAGCTCCTAAAGAAAAATGGGAAAAACAAGAATACTATGTTTAGCAAGGTTAATTGAACAAGAATGTAGATCTGAAGGTCAAAAAGCTATTTGACCTACTGGTATCAAGCTCCATTATCTTTGGAGCTACTTAATACATATTGATGGCATTAAGTAAATCCTTTAGTTCATTCATTTGGCAAACAGAGTGAGTATTTGGGGCCAGGCAGGTGGTTAGCCATGGAGAATTCAAAGATGAACACTCATCTCAGTTCTTAGGGATTCACAGGTGAAGGTGAGGCAACACAATGATGCTTATGCCACAGTGGGGCCTCCTGTCAGAGACAGGGGAGCAACAAAGACGACAATAAAATCAGCTTTCTCAAGACATCCTGGAGAAGGAAATATGGTCTTATTTCATTATATTTAATCGCAAACATGAGCCGTTCTTATTATAATATGTAAAAAGAAACAAACTTTAGAACAGTAACTGAACATGCTAACTTCAAGATCCCTCACCCCCAACCCCACACCAACACCACAGAGCTGGCTCCTGGTGCAAACCTTTAAGTTCTTCTTACATATCTATGTATACATAATAATCCCCCTTTTAAAAAAATGATAAAATTAGGACATCTACCTATTTGTGTATAATTTACTATTTTCAAAAGCCTATTGTGGTGGGTTAGCCTCCAAGATCCCTGCTTCCTCGTAGTCACACCTTTGGTCAATTCCTCCTACGTTGCACCAGGGCTGGTCTGTGTGACCAATAAGACAGCAGAAGTGAGAGCATCGCTCGCTGACATTAGTTTATAAAAGACTGAAGCTTCCATCTTGAACTGTCAGCTCAGCCTGGAGGAAGCCAGATGCCATATTATAGAGACACTTGGGCAACCTGTGTAGGGTCCCACATGGTGGGCGCCTGCTAACAACCATGTGAATGACTTTGGAAGCTGATCCTTTAGCCCCACTGGAGCTTCGGATACCTGCAGCCCCAGGTGACAGCTTCCCTGTGCTGTTCATGACAAAACCGGAGCCAGAACCACTCAGCTAAGTCACCCTTGGGTTCCTGACCTATGGAAACTCTAAAATAAATGTATGTTATTTTAAGCTGCTATGTTTTGGGGTGCTTGTTATATAGAAATAGTTAACTCATACACCTATTGATAACAATGTATTTATTTTCACGTCAAGACACAGAGTTCTACCTTATTCTTTTTGATGATTATTCCACAGTATAACCTTTCTTCTGTAGACAGGCATCTAGAGGTCACCAAACAATGATGTAATGAATACCCTTGGACATTCGTTCTTACATTCTTTGTACCTATTTGGGGTGGGAGCATACAGACAGGGAATTCTAGAACTGGAACTGCTGAGTCATTTAAATCTTCACTGCCAAACTGCCTTCCAAACAGGTGTATAACAGTGCTCTCCCACCCCCCCTTTTTTTTTTTTAAGATTCATGTATTTATTTTAGAGCAAAAGAGAGCATGAACATGGAGAGGGTGCTTTAGCAGGGTTGTGTGGGGGCGGGGGCAGAAGGAGAGGGAGAGAGAAACTCAGGCAGAGTCCCCTCAAGTGCAGAGCCTGCCCAGGGGATTCATCCCATCACCCTGAGATCATGACCTGAGCTGAAAGCAAGAGTTGGACACTCAACCAACTGAGCCAGCCAGGCGCCCCAACAGTGCTCTCATGTTAACTTAATATTATCAATATTTTAGTGTTTGCCAAACTGATAAGCAAAAGAACAAAAAACAAACAACCCCCCCCCCAAAATGCCAAACCAAACAACAACAAAAACAATGGACTCTCATTTTAATTTGCATTTCTTTGCGGTCTATTAGACAAAATCTGGGCACTTTTTTTGAAGGGTTCTAAACATTTGCATTTTTACAGCTGTTAATTATCTATTGATATCCTTTGTCGACTTTTATGTTTGGTCATTTTAAGAGACTTTTAGAGAGATCTTTATAAATTATGGCTATTAATTTGTTACATATGTTGCAAATATAACTTCCACTCTATCTTAGCTTTGCTAATGGTATATTTCGCTATTTTAATTTTTGTATGTTGTCAGTCTTTTTCTTTAGTCATTTCTCATAACTTTCAAATGAGGGGTAAGAATTTGCCAAACCAATGTATACCTGAAACCAATGTAACATTTTGCGTCAACTATCCTTCAATCAAAAAGAAATAACAATTCAGTGAGCCAAGAGCAGGGCAAACCAGGAACGTGGACTACCTTGGACAAAGACAGAAATGAAAACTTGCATTATTTATATGGGAATTCTGTGAGCACAGCCATGTTGTGGAGCACAAAGTTGGTCATCATGTGGAGGGAAGCAATGCTGCTGAGAGAGGCAGGGGCTAGCCCCAAAGGACCGCAGCTGTCTGATTAATGAGCTTGAACTTTTCCTATAGGCGATCCTATACGCAGAGTAATGTTTTATACTCAAATTGATGTAATCAGATCACATTTTTAGATCTGTCTCCAGCAGGTGTGTTGGGGAGGATGGCTCCAAGGGCACAAAACTAGAAACAAACCCCTCATTTAGGAAGGGACTGTCTGCTGGGATCGCCCAGAAAAAACTTAATAATGGCTTGAACCAGGGCAGTAATGGTTGGATTGAAGGGAGGAGACAGAATGGAGACATATTTGGGAGGTTCAAGGGGCAGGACTTAGGTGATGCATCTTGGAGTAGAGAGGTGAGCAAAAGGGAAGGAACAAGAATGGTATTTAAACCTTTAGCTTGAGCCCCTGGGTGGACAGTACTGGCAACAAATGAGAAAGCATTGGTCAGAGGAGTCTGTTAGGGAGCAAGACCAGTGTGTTTTAGAAGAAAATGAGCACAAAGGCTATGGGAGAGCTGGTTGGGGGAGGCATGAGATAGATATTTGGAAGTTTTCAGTAAATATATGGAAGTAAAAAATATGTCTCACTCAAGAAGAGGCCTGCTAAGAAATTAATGAGTTCTTTTTGGGAAGAGCCAAATGATAGCCAAGTTGGTCAGTTATAAAGTGCAAGAGGTATAAGAGACAGTGGGCTCCCAGCCTGGATCTTCTGGGGGTGACATACCTTGGTAGGGTCGCTCCACACCCAGGGTCGGCTTCTTGGCAATTTAGACTTCAGATCCAATCACAGCAGATTCATATTCCAGCTCTATATTTGTTGGCTCCTAGACTCCTGAGAGCCTTCTTTGTCTGCAAAACTGGGAGGGCTTCCTTGCAGGGACGTTATATAAATCAAAAGGAGTAACATACAGAAATCATCTCCCATTGTGCCCAGATCACAGAAGAAGTTGGGAGAGGCAGGCAGGAGGAAAGCTAAGAGCTCACTGGCCAAGAGACCAGTGATGTCCTGAAGCTGCTTGGCTTGGGAACTACGAACAATCTAAAAATCTTCGGAATTCTCTTCCAGGAAAGAATCCAGAACCTTGCCTTCTAGTTTTCCAATCCTAGCCCCAGGGAACCCACTGGATAAACATTCACCCACGCTCTTTCATACTGAGGAACTCCAAGAACCTGAGTTGAGTATTATGGAGTTAGGGTTCCAGATGTCTCTCACGTCCTCAAAATTGAGGGGGGTAGTGGAAATCAAGAGAGATGTTAGTTTTTAAATCACAAGTATATGTTTCAAAAGATACATGATAGATTATTTTAATAAAATCTCTGGCATTCTCAAAGGAAAGTAAGTAATTTTGTTTCATTGTAAATGGGCCCTGGGTGAAGTCTTTTTAACGGTCTGTGATAAATCCGGCTGTTAGAAGACCCCCACTGGGAACCTGCTTTTACTGAACTGCTCTTGGTGTGATGCCTCTTGTTCTGGAAGGAACTGAGAAACAGCTCCTTTGGCCTTATCATCATGACAGCCCTAAGGATGTGTCCGACCACGTGATTCTTACATTATACTCACGTTATGACAGTTGTGTCCTCTCCCAAAACAATTTGTATTGATTGGTCTAAGAACTAAAAAGAATTGTACTTTTCCCTGAGTGCATTCACTCATGTAACAAAAATTTCTTGGGCTCCTTCTATGCACCAGGTGTGGTACTAGGGCCACGCCTGCGACAGGACAAAGTCCTTGCTGTTAGGTCTTGGGCGCTGAATTGTGTACTCAACCAGGCTTCCCATTTTTGCTGTTGGGAGCAACTTTCTAGGACTCTGGGGCACAGATGTTCAAGTCCCACTCATGGCTTCACTTTCTGCTCCTTTTGTTCTATCTCTTATGTGGTCTTGTTTTTGTATGTTGTAAGCTGTCAAATTTTCTTTTTCTGGGACAAATAGACAAATATGAAATGTAAATACATACATTCAACAATATACATATATTTTAATTTTTGTTGCGTTACTACAAATATATTTTGCTCTTTAAAATTCGCAAAAACTTGTTAAAAATAACAATTTATGCCATTTATATTTTATTGTAATATTATATAAAAATATAAATGTTATGCAAAGTTGTTTTACTAATTTTTACCTTTCCACATATTTGTTTGTTTTTTTTTTTCCCCACAGGTCATCTGCACTTAGGGACTTTTCAAGGAGATTTAGGGAGGTACTGACTGAGCAGGGTTTATGGCATTACTTAGGAATAGTTTCAAGGGTAACTGCTTGAAACTTATTAATAGGACCTAAGACTTTTTGCCCAGTGACCAGTTTTTGTTTTTGTTTTTGTTTTAATTGATAATAGAGAAGTAGGAAGAGAGAAATATAGGGTGAGGTTGTAACATTTAAAAAGATATGAATAAATGTAAAAAACGTGGAAGCTTTTAACTCATAGCATTCCATGTTCTTAAAACATGCCACCAGTCCTTGAGATAATCTCATTCAGAACATAGCAGATGCTCAGTAAATACTGCTGAATAAATCAAATCTATATTACAGCGCTGTTACTGAACCACAGATACCTCTATATTATAAATAGTATTGTATTCATATATATATATATATATTAGAAAAAGCAACCTTGCTAGGATGTCATAAAATCATAAGTAATCAAGAGATATAGTTTATTTTAATTTTTACCAACAGCAGTGATTATATTTTACATCAAAAATGACAAATTAAAAATGAAATATATCACTATCAATATAATCTAGAGATCTCCCATATTTTAATCCATTTCACAATACAGAGATCACATTTCAATCGACACTACAAGAGGTACTAGAACATCAATTATTCCTTAGGATTTTAAGAAATATGGCTTATGTACCAGGCTTAAATTGTGAACCAAAGTCTGTATCAGCTGCCTCAAAATGATTCCAGGGTAAATTTTTAAAATTTGAAATCTGAGTAGCTCATAAAAGCATAATATCTATGTTATCGATAGTTAATTTATTTTCTGTTAAGTAGCTCTCAGCCTCAGTCTCCTTTGCTTCTGACTGAGGGTGTCCATCTCAAGCAGGCATAGTAAGGCAAACAGGATCATATATCTTTATTGTTTCATCCCAAGCACAATCAGCCACCTAGAAAACAAAAAGGAAATAAGAAGCATAATTTACAAACATTCAAGGTTGGCAGCAAAAGCTGAAGTCATTGAGAGTGGAAGCAGATCACACACTGGTAAACGTTATTTTAAATAGGAAGAAGGTGTACTTTCCCTCTTAAGGATACACTTCAGAGATTGTTTCCAATTGATGGAAATTGCCTGCAAGGATTTCCTGCCTCACCACGACCTTACCACAGTCGCACCTCACCCCAGAAGTACATCATCCCTATATGTCTCAAGATAAATGAAAAAACGGGGAACCGAGGCACCATGCTAGATATGGTGGAGACAGAAAGGAGATAAAGTACAGCTCTTGCCTTCACAGAATGGTTCTTTTAAGACCTGTGGTGGGAAGTGCTCTAATAGAGACTCTCAGAGGAAGGACTATCTGAATCCAAGTAGGGTGGTATCAGAAGTCTTTAGAAATGCTATGGTATTCACCCTGGCCCCCTTTAGGGGCAGACATGGGCGACAAAGACATTCAAGTCTAAAAAGTCATAAAAACATGAAGGGAGGAAAGGCCATGGTGCTCAGGAACTGGGTGTTAAAAGGTTTGTGAGTATAGCAATGTCTCAGAGTCTAAGATTAATATATAAAATCAATTGTAGGGGCACATGGGTGGCTCAGTTAGTTAAGGGTCTGCCTTCAGCTCAGGTCATGATCCCGGAGTCCTGGGATCAACCCTGCTTCTTCCTCTCCCACTCCCCCTACTTATGCTCTCCTCCCTTCCCCTACCCCCATAAAATAAATAAATAAAATCTTAAAAAAATAAAATCAATTGTATCAAATAACAAAGTACTTAGTAACACATTTAATAAAAGACTTGCAAAACAACCACACTAAAAACAAAAACACTGCTCAGAGAAATTGAAGAGGCCTAAATAAATGAGGAAATATGTTCAAAGGTTCAATAATGTTCCAAATTTAATTCTCCCCCACAAAACTTATAAATAATTCATGATCTCAGCAGGCTTTTTAATGAAAATGGACAAGGTGGCTTTTAAACTTTATGTGGAAATGCCCAGGACCTAGAATAGCCTAAAGAATCTTGAAAATGAACAGCAAACATGATCTCCCTGATATGAGGGAGAGGAGATGCAACATGGGGGGTTAATGGGGTAGTAGAAGAGTAAATGAAACAAGTTGGGATTGGGAGGGAGACAAACCATAAGTGACTCTTAATCTCACAAAACAAACTGAGGGTTGCTGGGGGGAGGGGGGTTGGGAGAGGGGGGGTGGGGTTATGGACATTGGGTAGGGTATGTGCTATGGTGAGTGCTGTGAAGTGTGTAAACCTGGAGATTCACAGACCTGTACCCCTGGGGAAAAAAGAAATATATGTTTATAAAAAATAAAATTAAAAAAAAAATGAACAGCAAAAATGTACTTATACTACTACCTGATTCAAGACTAACCATAAAATTGTAGTCATCAAAACAGTGCAATGTTGGTATGAGGATATACAAGTAGACCAAGGAGTTCAGGAATAGACCCCACACTTTTCATCCAATGTACCAAAACAATTCAACAGGGAAAAGGAGGTCTTTACAACTAATAGTGCTAAAAATGGATATCCATATGGGGAAAAAAAATGATCCTCAGCCACAACTTCACACCAAGAAACAAAAAGTAATTTCAGGGGGATGAGCCATGAACCTAAATCTAAAAGCTAAAGGTATAAAGCTTTGAGAAGAAAACATAGAATAGATTCTCAATCTGAAGATAGGTGAAGATTTTTTAGACAGGACACAGAAAGCATTACCCATAAAAATTTGCTAGGTGCAATTGAAAATAAAACTTTTGCTCATCAAAAGACACCATGAAGAAAATAAATAGGTAAGACAAAGAATGGGAGGAAATGCTCCCCAAACCAATGCATCTGACAACATGTATCCAGAATAAAATATAAAGAACTGTAACTCAATAATGAAAAGACAATGAAATAAAAAATAGGCAAAAGCCTTTCCTAACAGACAGAAAAAGATATATGACCAATAAGCAGATAAAAAAATAAAATGTTCAACATCATTAGGCACCAGGGAAATGCAAATAAAAACCACAATACAATACGGCCACAGACTCAGGAGACGGGCTAAGATCAAGGGCGGACAGTATCAAATGTCAGCAGGGATGCCAGGCATCCCTGTAACTTGCACACGTGGCTGCTACAACCACTTTGGGAAACTGGCTGTTTCTTATGAAGTTAACCATATACCCATCTTTAAACTCAGTAATTCTACTTCTAGAGGTTTATCCTAGACAAATGAAAATGGCTTTATGTAACAATGCATAGCAAGAATGCTCACAGCAATGTCATTCACCATAGCACAACCTGGAAACAACCAAAATCTCCCTGGACAAGAGAAGGTAACAAACTGTAATGAATTCCCACAGCGGAGTGTTACAGAGCAACATGCAGAGGGTGCTATCAATATGCTCAACAATGGGGATGACTCTCACAGACATTACGTTGAGTGAAAGAAGCCAAAAACAAGAGTAACTTACAGGTACTTCCATTGTATATGTTTGAAAACAGTAGAAACTTAATCTAAGATTTAAAAAAAAACAGGGCAAAGTTTTGTCTTGTTTCTTCAGCTGGAGGTTGAGGTGGGACTAGGGAGAGGCTGGACAGGGATAGAAGAGAAGTTTGGAGGAAGAGGCAAATGTTCTATATTGTGATGGGTGTAGATTGCACAGTGTACCTGTCTGTCAAAACACAGATCTAAGACTTGTACATTTGGATGTATATAACTGATACCTAAATCTAGTAAGAATAAAGACACTAATAATAATAACTGAACGGAGGTGGGACATGAGTAGAGGGATAAATAAAACAAGGATGTTGATAATTGTTGAAACTGGGTAAGGGAAGAAGTTCATTATCCTATTCTACTAGCTTTTAATATGTGTGAAATTTTTCACACTAAAAAAAAAAATCCAAAAATGTAGACAGTGACATGAAGGATGAATTGGCATGAGAGAGATTTTGACTGAAGTTATTTGCACTCTATTTCCCACCTGTAATGGTTAAAAAGGCTCAGAGTTTCACAGAGGAACTCATAGTCTTAGTGCACAAATTACCGGGCTGTCACCGTGTACAAGAACCACTCATATTGATCTGAACACATTAACTCCTTATCACTCACTAACAGTATTTTAGATCACAATCCACACTGAGAGAGCAGTAGAGATGTAAGTGTTAAACACCAGACTCTTCAAGATCTGATTGCTACCTACTTCTTTGTTTCTTACTGCACCGGGCTCACACACTCAATCCGTTCATGCCTCTGTGCTCTTTTCCTTTCACCGATCCCCTCCCCTGAGTCACTTCTCTTCTCCCTCCCTGCCTCTATCCCCCTCGCCTTGTTCTGCCTGGAGAGGATACCTCTCTCTGAAGAACCGGGCTAAGCATCACTCCCTCTATGAAGTCATTCACAGCACCTAGGCTATTCGGCTGTACTTATTTATAGACATGTGTGTCTTCGGCTCCTTGAAGGCACAGACCCTGTCTTGCTATAACATAGTAATGACACAATAAATATTAGCTCAAAGAATGTATTTTGCAGACTAAGACTGCAGAGAATAACGGTTTCTCACGTTCATCCTGAAGTAGCAGAGCTGGAGCCAGAACCAGAATCCGTTGAGTCTGTCCACCAGAAAAAAGTGCCTCATAAAAGGCAAACTAACATTCATTATCTGCCTAAGCCTGCCGTTGGAAGTGTTTATATCATAGGACACAAAGATTATATTAATTTACCCCTGTCTCATCTGTGCATATTCTTTTCAAGTGCTAGACCTTTCCATATGTTATTTACTCAGGACTTATTTACTCAGAACTTAAATAACTAGTATCAAGGCCAATGATTCAACAAATGTTCAAAATCTATGAATTAATTGGTAAAACCAAGAAGACCTCAAACTGCAATGATATGTAATTATGAATAGTTGATTCAAATTAATGCAAATAGTATTTTTTCATTAACTCATTAACTAAACTCTGGCTAGTGCCACAAGTTTAAAAAAGCTTATGATAAAATAATAATAATAATAAGGTAAGAAGTAAAGTGCTCTACTAAACTAACAGAGAGGTGCCAGACTCTCCAAGATAGGCACAGTGGACTTCCTGGTAAGGAAAGATGGTGGTGTGGTTCCTGGCAGTGGTGGGCAGGGTTCCATGGCCTCTGCAGGCTCTGCTTCCCACTTAATTCCGTGGCTGAGAGTAAACACAAGGCTCTATCTTAATGTCCCCTACTACCCATCTGAGGCCAGACTGAAAGACATTAAAAAAAAAAAAAGACTTTAAAAATAAACATCAACAAAAAGACTGAAAGAGAAACACAGTGAATGGCATGAAAATAAACAATCTCCTTTAGAGGATGAGACAGACTCATTCTTCAGCTGGTCAAACAAAGCGAGGAATCTTTCCTAGCTCCTCTCCTACTTCTTCACAACAAAAGCCATCTTTCTGTCCCATCTGCAGGAATACACTCCTAGCTAGGAAGACTCCTTCAAGGCCAGGCTCGGGATCGAGAAGGAGAAGAGATAACAGAGTGTCTCCTTTCTCATCTATGGAAGATCCTCTTTCTCAGTTTCAGTCTCCCACACAGGGACTCACTTCTTTGCCCATGACCTTGCTGTCAGGAAAAACTGAAAGACTGCCATCAGCAAAAAGACTGCTGGGTGTTGTGTCAGTGAAATGCTGGCACTGTCCTAGGGCCCCACAGGGTTACCTCATTCTGTGGGGGTCTATGCCTTTCCCTGTCTTTGACCGGATTATTTTACAACTCTGTAAGTTATAGAAAACTGATAGTAATCAAATGATTCTCACCCATTAAAGTTGCAAATGAATGTCATCCTGTTGAGACGCAACTGATGCTTCCCCTTGTCCCCCAGAAATCATTCCAAATATTACATTTTATTGCCCTGTGGCTATTGCCCAGTTCTGCCCCTATGAGGTAAGTTCATTTCAGCCTTCAGGGATTGTCTGTTTCTGTCTTTTCTTCGGTTCCTCAGAACTAGTTGTAAAATCTTTCATGAGTTACATAAATCCTGGATTTATGTTCATTTATGTTCATGACACACTTATGAGAGAGTCATGATCGCTATTTTGAAAATCATCTTTTAACATGGCTCCATCCAGGGATATAGCTTATTTGCTTCAACAGGGAAATCAGTATTTCTGTGGAACAAAATAACCCTTGCTTTCTCACAGGAGATGACACAGTAACAGAAAAGCCATTTCATTTAAAAGAACAAACATGAAATGGAGAGAATGGGCAGATAATTATACTAGGAAAGAAAGCGAAGAATAATTCCTAAAATTGGGCATGAAATTGAGCTCTACATCTCCTGACAGCAAAGGTTAAAAAAAAAAAAAAAAAAGCAAACAATAATGTAAGAAATGCAAATATCACAATCAGTTTACCAGTTCATCAGAAGAGATCAAGTTTTTCCTAGCACATCCCTGGTTATAAAAGAAATATATAATATGCTTCCATTATAAAAGTCATTCAGTGCTAAAAGAGTGGTTTTACAAGAGATAAAAAGTCATTCTTCATATGACTGTTTTTAAAATAAACATCTCAAAATATAGTAGGAGTCAAATATTCTTGAGGGAGAATTCTCTTCCTTTCTTGAGGAGAAAGAAGAATTTCATTTGCAATTAATATAATAGAAAACATCTTATGGCACAGTTTCACATTTATTTGAAATAAAAGTTTCAAATCTGGTGTGCCGATGTGTGGTAGAAGGTAGTGAATTGGGGGGAGGACTCAGGAAAGAAAAAACAAAACATGACTGAACCATCTCCATAGAACAACAGCAGCCCTTCCCGAAGCATTCCTGCCCCCAAAGCTTGTGTAGCTTCCTGATCCTGTTCTGTGTGAGGCAGTAGACAGAATTTCTACATAAAACACATAAGAAAATATTATTAATCATGTAAGCTGTGTAAGCTATGGTTAAAACCAATAGTTGATTTTTTTTATTTGATATTCACACCCTGCTGAGTTCTAAATGGGCTTAAGTGGTTTATAGATTAATGCACAGGGCCAAATAAATACAGATTCAGGGGAAAATATCTGTTTTAAAGGGAACAAATAGAGCAAAAGCTTTCAGGCATCAGAGCTGAGCACATCACAACACTCTGAGAATAAATCAGGCTCTGGGCTTTATGGTAACTAGGGAGAAAATGAGAGCATACGGGGTAATATGGTTTCTGTTCTCTAACAACATGCACATATGGATATAAACATTTTTGTGTAATTAAACCTGAATAGGATTTTCAGCAATTACACATCTTGATTAAACCTGTATTCTCATGTTTTGTATAGTAAACCTTTAGTAAATACTGTTGAATAAATGAATGAGTGAGTGAGTGAGTGAATCCAGGTATGAGTAGTGGTTTTCCTCCTCCAAAGATTTTTCTGGAGTAGGGTCTCACCCATGGTAAGGAGCACCTGGTCGGGTGTGAGTCAGAGATCTAGGTGAGGGCAACAAGTTGTACAGGAATGGGTAATATATGGGAATGTGGAATATATGGGATTGTTGAGCGTCATGAATGTTATTTAAAGAGATTTCACAGGGAGCCTTCTTTTATATCCCAGAAGCTTTTAGTCCAATATTCCTCTGTACTGCAAAGCTATCTAAAACATAATTCATATATATAATGCATACTTATATTCATCCATTTATTTAACAAATATTTATCGAGTATGTCTTCTGTCAGAAGCATGCGGGTACGGAGGACACTACAGTAAACAAGATGGTCCTGGTGTCTGACCCCACAGATCTAGAGTCCAGCAAAGAGACGGATAAATAGACAGCTACAAGGCAGAGAAATATGGACAATGACTGAAGAATTATAAGGTCCAAAGAAGTAGGGGGTCACTATAACCAAATGTGAGGAAAGTGGATATACTCAGGAAGAAATATCATCTAACCTGTGGCTTAAGGAGAAGGATGCCTTGGCCAGACAACTTTTGGTGTTGCTATTGCTTGGTGGGGAGGGGTGGGGGACAGACACTGGAGAGAAGGAAAGTGCTCTAGGCAGTAGAATAAATAAGAATAAACAAAGACCTGAAAGTTATAGCTTTAAAACAACTAAATTGCACTGTAACTCCTCAGGTGAAACCCTTAATCTTTGGAGACAGGCTTTTTCTCTGACTCGTGCCTAACTCCCATCTAGGGTTTCTTGAGGGCTGGCTACCAAGGCCTACCTTGTTTGACCCTCTCCCCTGACTGACTGTGCACGTGGATACCACAGAGCAGGACTCTCCAGGCTCTACTTCTTCTACCCAAGGACATTCAAGTGGAAAATGTATTCCATAACCTGCAAGCCTCCGTTGTAGTACATGTCATTCCTATGCTCTCTGAATTTACTTCCATCTCACATCAAAATGCAAATCTTTTCATTAAAACTCAGAAATAAAGTTATCAACATTATAGGAAAAATGGTTTGTCAAAATATTACGTTTCTTATAAATCTTGACAGAATCTTGTTACTATTTTTGAAATCTTCTATCTTCTATAGTGAACAACAATAGGATAAAATTCCATATAAGTTCAATTTTTAGTAATTTAATTTTCACTTTTAATAGCAAAATAAACATTCCTGTTTTAAGAAAAAGTACACTAATTAGAAATATGAATTTCTCGCTATGTCAATTCTTTAAAAAATATAATGAATGTTTCTTGAAAAATGGAAGAGAAATTTCTTATCACTCTCAATTTTGGGGAAAATTGCTTTTGCCCTTGGGAAATTTGTTCAATTTACTGTAATTATCTGTATGACATACGGCCTTTTTAGTAAAATGAACAAGAGGAACAGGCAGAAGGATGAAGTGAGAATGAAAGAAGTCCCTAACAATCAACTTTAAATTTGGAAAAGGCAGCCCAGTTATTATGTTGCAGTGTATTAAATTATGGGCTAAAACAAGAACAAGTTTTACCTATTCAACCAACTTCCAGGAGGAAGTGACTATAAAGAACATGGCTTATTATGTTAATGATTATGGAGTTTTGAGTAAACGTAAGGAAAGAATTGACTGATATACTAAACATCCTTTTCATTCATTCATTCATTCATTTATCCAATATTTATTGAGTACATATCTATCAGGTAGTTTGCATTAATCTACTCTCTATCTCCTGGCACAGAGCTGGCACTCAAATATTTACTGAAGCAAAAAATAAATGGAGAGAACGAAGAGAAGAACTTGTACTGGACTCTAAAAGGCAGAAATACTTTGTCCAGGCAGAAGTGGGGAAGAGTGAAGGAAACAGTGGCAAATACATGCAGATGACAAACAACAAAATATAATTGGTGTGTAACAGAGGGATTACATGGGATGGTGGGAAATAAAATTAGAAAGCAATACAGATTATAGTGAATCTTAAAAGCAACATTAAAATTTCAGACTCAGGGCACCTGGGTGGCTCAGTCAGTTAAGCATCTGATTCTTGATTTTGGCTCAGATTGTGATCTTGGGGACCTGGGATTGAG
This sequence comes from Lontra canadensis, assembly GCF_010015895.1. NCBI lineage: Eukaryota > Metazoa > Chordata > Mammalia > Carnivora > Mustelidae > Lontra > Lontra canadensis. The sequence continues at coordinate 2,529,294 of NW_022631150.1, read as the reverse complement.
TCCCACCTCTGGCTCCCTGCTCAGCAGGGAGTCTACTTGGGATTCTCTCCTTCTCCTTTTGCTCCTCCTGCTTACTCTCTCTCAAATAAATTAATTTTTTAAAAGTCCCTTATTGAAATACAAATCAAAACCACAATGAGATACCACCTCACACCAGTCAGAATGGCTAAAATTAACAAGTCAGGAAATGATCGATGCTGGTGAGGATGTGGAGAAAGGGGAACCCTCCTACACTGCTGGTGGGAATGCAAGCTGGTGCAACCACTCTGGAAAACAGCATGGAGGTTCCTCAAAAAGTTGAAAATAGAGCTACCCTTTGACCCAGCAATCGCACTACTGGGTATGTATCTTAAAGATACAAATGTAGTAATCCGAAGAGGCATGTGCACCCGAATGTTTATAGCAGCAATGCCCACAACAGCCAAACTATGGAAAGAACATAGACGTCCATCAACTGATGAATGGATAAAGAAGAAGTGGTATATATATACAATGGAATACTACGCAGCCATCAAAAGAAATGAAATCTTGCCATTTGCAACGACATGGATGGAACTAGAGGGTATCATGCTGAGCGAAATAAGTCAATCAGAGAAAGACAATTATCATATGATCTCCCTGATATGAAGAATTTGAGAGGCAACGTGAGGGGCTTGAGGGGTAAGGAAAGAAAAAATTAAACAAGATGGGATCAGGAGGGAGACAAACCATAAGAGACTCTTAATTTCACAAAACAAACTGAGGTTTGCTGGGGGAAGGGGGTTAGGGAGAGGGTGGTTGGGTTATGGACATTGGTGAGGGTATGTGGTATGGAGTGCTATGAAGTGTGTAAGCCTAACAATTCATAGACCTGTACCCCTGCGGCTAATAACACATTATATGTTAATAAAAATAATTAAAAAAATTTTTAGAAGTCCCTTATTAAAGACACATAATTTATCTAGAATTCTGCATATTAAAAATTATTTTTCATCTGTTTATCACACAAAAATACATACACAGTTGTTGCCACGCAAATGTAATTGTTCCTGCTTTATTTTCTAACCTGATTACTGATATCTACATGGTATTCATTTTTGCACATTTATTTTTACTGATCTTATTGAACTCAGAATTCTTAATAGGTTTAAAGTTGATTTTCTGGTTTATAACACTGACAATCACATGGAGTTGATATGAATACCTTTGTCAGTATTTCTACCTTTTAAAGATATTTATGTATCATTTTATTTTCTTCTATTACTAATTGGCTATGCCTTTTAGAACCATGTTGATTATCCTAGTAAAGATGGTAATTCTCATCTTGTTCCTACCTTTAATGAAGCCACTGATAGATTTCAAGTCAAGGACTAACAAAATTAGATTTGTATTGTGGAAAGCTCTCCCCAGAAGCAGCGCTGAGAATGAGTGGAATGATGAAGAGGGTTTAGAGACCAGTTAGGAGACTACTGCAGCAACCATGGCAGAGATGCTAATAAATGCTTATCTAAGGCAGGGGAACTAGAAGGCAATGGTCCAGATTTCAGAGATACTGGTGAGGAGAAATTCATCAACTTGATGCCCACTTGAATTTAGGAGACAAGCAAACTAGGATGACTCCTCAGGTTTGGTCCATCATACAATCAATTGAGCAGTTAGGAATACTGGAGGAAAAATAAGACATCTATTGCAACCACACAGTAAATGCAACTGGATAAATGGGACAAGGATTACTAGCATATAATTAAATGAACTGGATATTAAAGGATGTCTACTTCTGAATGGATGGTAAGGAAGAAACTTGGAGATGAAGACATTGGCAAAGTGGTAAAGAAGATGAGGTTAGTATAGTTAGCATTAAAGCAATAGGATGAGAAGATTTTTCCAGAACAAATCTAAATTCTATAGTTAAAGAAGAGGGAAGTCTGGGAAAAGGCTAACTTGGTTTTCAGGAGTTTTCTGGTTATTTTCTGGGCTTGACTTCAATTGAATGATGAAAGGGAGACAGATACAAGGGTGTAAAAAGAGAATGTTGATTCTGAAAGAGTAAAAACAACAGGTAAACCTACTAACTCTTGGTGTCTAATAGTGGAAGAAAAGCCAAGTTTGCTGGTAGGAAGATAGGACAATGAGGTCAAGTGAGTTTTGAAAATAGAGAACAGAACTTGCTGAACATCTAAAGCACAGTGTACATCTGAGGAAGCAAAGACCTAGATAAGGAAGCCAGTGAGAAAATCAGGAACCCACTGGAAAGGGGAGAAAGAGAGATAGAACATAAATATTGCAAGGTGACAGAGATGGAAGAAAATATTCATCCTTGTCTATTTTCACAATGAAGTAGCAAGTGAGATTATGTGTCCAGAGTGTTAATGATATTGTGGGAGGCTGAGAAAAGATGGTATGAAGAATGGGCTAGAAAATCAAAATGAATTCAAACGTAAGTTGAGTAGGACCAAGAGCCCAGATGAAATTTTTGTGAAAAATTAATTTGTAGTGTGCCAAATCAGCACTTTTGCTTGGTTTCTAAGAAGTAATGACAATAAGAAAGTGGGTGTTTCAGGATTGGGAGCTGAGGCAGCAGAGACCTAAGAAGTCAGTAATTCTGGAAGCTCTCACTGCAAGGGTTGTCCATGAAGCACAGCAGGCAATAGGTTAACACATCTGCCTTAGGGATGCACCAAGGTCCTACCAATCTGGGCCTAGCTGGGGGAAAACAGGCCCTTGTTATATAATTTTAAGCTAAAAATCACACAATTCTAAAAGCATTGACGAGGAAACAACAGAGACCAATGTCTGAGGACACTGGATGCTTCTGGCACATGTTCTTTTCAGCTCTAAAGCTAGTCCGTGACAGATGCAGAAAATATCACCTCATGTAAAAGGTGAAAAGGATTTAGTTATCTTAACTAATAATAATGTTGGTCTTCTTTTAAAATTAATTTTCCTACTTTATACTGCAAAACATTTTTCTCCACTGTCAACCATAAAGCTGGTGTCTAAGACTGTGGCAACAGAGATTTGAATCAAAACATGAGCTGAATTTTTAAATGATGCCTAATTTTTAAAAATTTCCTTTTAGGGGCACCTGGGTGGCTCAGTGGGTTAAGCCTCTGCCTTCGGCTCAGGTCATGATCCTAGGGTCCTGGGATCGAGCCCCGATCGAGGCTCTCTGCTCAGCATGGAGCCTACTTCCTCCTCTCTCTCTCTCTGCCTGCCTCTCTGCCTACTTGTCATCTCTCTCTGTCAAATAAATAAATAAAATCTTTAAAAAACATTTTTCTTTTTAAATTTATTTTTTTAATTGAGATTAACTAACATATAACATTACATTAGTTTTAGGTGTGTAACATAATGTTTCAATTACATATATATTGTTAACATTTTTTTCTACTAAAATGTCAACAAAGTCAAAGATACTTTTAAAAGCACATCTGTGGAACTGGTTTAAATCAAAGCCAAATCTAAGCATCTTCCATTGAAACAAAATGAAATTATACAAAATTTTTTTTGCCCTATTTAAAAAAAAAATCTTTATAGTACATACATGTTCCTATCATGGATAGTCTAGGATATTCACGCATTAAAGATTATATTTACCAAGAATTTTAGGAGTCCCAGAAGATAGATTTACATATGTAATACAACCACAACTATAAAAAATATGCATATATATGGGAAACTACTGGAAGAATAGTTACTTTTAGGAAGGTTGGAGGGGCAAGATGTGGAAGGAAGCATGAGAGAACTTTCTGGGATTTGGTAGGGTTCTATATCTTAACCTGAATGGTGGTTACTCAGGTGTGGTCATTTCTTGATAACTTATTGAGCTGCTCACTTTAAAAATATGTATTTTCCAACAAGGATGTTACACTTCAAATAAAAATTTCTAAAAAAAAAAAGACTGAAAAGAAACATATTAATGTGGTATAACAGAGGTTCTTTCTGAAGTGGCAGGAACATGGGTAATCTTTTCTCTTTCTTCTGAATGTAATTTCCCAATTTCATCATGAGAAAAAAAGATCAACTTTATTAAACACACAGAGATTCTATTTCAGAATGAACTACTAGTCTACTTTAAAAGAGCTTAAAAGAGAAATAACTGTCTCCCAAAAGGCATGTGTAACAATATTTAAACCTATATCCAGATTATAAATACTAAATTAAATATCAGTGAGCATTCAAAGGAGTAGAGTTGATACTGCAGAACACAAAGTCAGGAATTCTAAAAATATATTAATACAGAAAATCCCAATTATACAAATGGGTATATTACAGGCCCAGAATCATATGCTAAAAACAGGAAAATGGTATCTGATTTAGAAATAATAAGAACAAGAGAGAAAAGAGAAAATGCCAGGGCTGTACAAATCATGATGAGAGGGAAAAAATCAAAGAAATATTTTCTGAACTGAAAGGTAACTTCAGCCTGGTTAACAAGAGAGGGGATGGAGCATTTCTCAGCAATTATCCTCAAAGAATGACCCTAGATACTTATTTGTCAAGTTTTAAACCTTTAAAGACAAGATCTTACGTCTGTCAAGAAGAAAGGAGGTATAAGAATGCTTTTGGATCTCATTTTTCAGATCTCTAAGAAAGAAGAAGCTAAAAAGAAAAAAGGAATTATAAGAACTCAGATAAATCTCTTTTAAGATAGAGGATATATTAAGACAGAAAGACCTAAAGTAACACCAGCAAAATCCAACAGCTGTTAAGATCACAAGAGACAACAAGTTTTTGAAAACAGATGGAAAGGTACTTTCTCAAAGGTGAGAGGAAGATACTTTCTAAGAGAATAAAATATGGACAAAGCGTGAAATCAAAATGTAATCAGCAAACTTAACCACATATTGTGAAACTAAAGGATAAATATGTAAAAAATAACTTAAACTACCAACTACACCAACAAAAGGTTAATGTGACAAAATTTAAAGGGTTACAAATTCTTTGCACTACTCCCATCAAGAAGTGGAGTCTATTTTTCTTACTCTTTGAATCTGAGTTGGCCTCATGACTTACTTTGCCACAGACGGACTGCTGCGTGAATTTCTAAGTCGAGTACTGGAGATGCAGGGCAGCTTTTACTCTTGCCCTGTTGGAAACCTATAACCGCTAAGTAAAGGAGCCTGGGCCCATCTGGAGACACATGACTCAAGACGACAACCAGCAATGCACCCTGGACATGTGAGTGAGGCCTTCTTAGACCACCCAGCCCTAGTTAAGTCACTAGATGACTGGAGTCACATGAAGGACCCCAGGGGAGACCAAGAGAACTGCTTGGCTGAGCCCAGCACTAATTGCTGACTCACAGAATGGAAGGCAAAGAAAATTGATGTTTAAGCCATTAAGTTGTAGAAGAGTTTGTTTAGAATAGGTAACAGAGATAAAGTAAGTGAAAGAAAAATAGGGACATGCATCAAAAACTTGATCTCGTGTATCTCCCTACAAAGGAGTTTAATGCTACTTGGCAAAAACATAAATACTGCAAACAATACAAATGTTGTGTTAAAATGTGTTCATCATACTAGATATGCAAAGATAGTGGTTGAGGTCATCATCCTTGTTTAATAAAAAGAAGAAGGGGGTGTCTGGGGGTTCAGTCGGTTAAGTGTCTGCCTTGGGCTCAGGTCATCATTCCAGGTTCCTGGGATCAAGCCCCACACTGGGGTCCCTGCTTAACGGGGGGTTCTGCTTCTCCCTTGCCATCTGCCCCTCCTCCCTACTTGTGTTCTCTCACTCTCTCTCAAATAAATAAAAAACTTTAAAAAAAGGAAAAAAGAAATTTTTAAAGATAAATTTATAGGGAGAAGAACAGACAAAATTGCAACTGAAAATATTATGTGAAAAGTAACAAGAACCTAGATCTTGGGAGTTAGAAAAGCCTCTTCTTTGGGGGTGCCTGGGTGGCTCAGTTGGTTGAGTAGCTGCCTTCAGTTCAGGTCATAATCCCAGGGTCTTGCGACCAAGTCCTGCATCTGGCTCCTTATTCAGTAGGGAGCCTGCTTCTCCCTCTGCCTGCCACTCCCCCTGCTTCTGATCGCCTGCATGCACACACTCTCTGACAAATGAAATCTTTAAGAGAAAAAGAAAAAAAGAAAGAAAAGCCTTTTCTTTGAATCCCACACCCAACAGGTTATAAAATCTGGACCTTTTAGTCCTGATTTTTTTAAGTAAGTTTTTTTAAAGTCTCTCACATATCTACCACATTTACTCTGTCTTCTAATTTGGAGGTTCAGGCTATTTACATTTTTCCTTTCTTTTCCATTTCCTTTCTTTTCTTTTTCTTTTCTTTCTCTTCTCTCTCCTTTTCTTACCTTCATCAAGCTCTACACCCAACATGGGGCTTGAATTCATGACCCTAATACCGAGTCACACGCTCTACCAACTGAGCCAGCCATGCGCTCCTAGACCATTTATATTTAATGTAATTGTTGAAATAGTTTGATTTAAAGGCTTCTCACATATAAGATCGTGTCCTTGGCAAAGAGAGATTAACTTTACTTCTTCTTTTCCAATTTAGGTGCTTTTCATTTCTTTTGAATGACTGCTCTAAAACTTCCAATATTGTGTTTAATAGAAATGGTGGAAGCAAGCACCTTGTCTTATTCACGATCTTAGAGGAAAAGCTTTCAGTTTTCACCACTGACGATGATGTTGGCTATAGGTTTTTCTAGATGGGTTTTATTATGTTGAGCTGGTTATTTTTTATAATTATCTTCATGATTGACTTAATAGTTATAGCTCTCTTTCTAAAACTTCTTAAATGTTAACATAGGGTTTACAAAAAACACCTTGAATTTATCACAAACTACCTTCAAATACTGTATCACTTCACATATAGTAGTAACTTCATAATAGTGTACTTCCAATTTTCCCCTCATTTTATTATTGTCATACATCTTACTTTTGTATATACTATGAACTCTACAATATACTGTAAGCAAATATATTGCATACAATACTATTTTTGCTTTAGGCAAAAATTTTCAGAATGAAAAAAGTTAAAAAGTGTCTTGTAGGGAGGAGTCAAGATGGCGGAGAAGTAGCAGGCTGAGACTACTTCAGGTAGCAGGAGATCAGCTAGATAGCTTATCTAAAGATTGCAAACACCTACAAATCCAACGGGAGATTGAAGAGAAGAAGAACAGCAATTTTAGAAACAGAAAATCAACCATTTTCTGAAAGGTAGGACTGGCAGAGAAGTGAATCCAAAGCGACGGGAAGATAGACCGCGGGGGGAGGGGCCGGCTCCCGGCAAGCGGCGGAGCAACGGAGCACAAAATCAGGACTTTTAAAAGTCTGTTCCACTGAGGGACATCGCTCCAGAGGCTTAAATGGGGTGAAGCCCACGCGGGGTCAGTGTGGCCTCAGGTCCCGCAGGGTCACAGAAGGATCGGGGGTGTCTGAGTGTCGCAGAGCTTACAGGTATTAGAACTGGGAAGCCGGCTACAGAGACAGAGCCGAGGAGTGAGCTCTAAACTCGGGGTTACCTTGAACCAGTCGCAGGCTGGATCAGCTCGGAGCTCGGCCAGAGGACAGGGTGATGGGAGTAATTGGGCGCTGTTCTCTGAGGGCACACTGAGGAGTGGGGCCCGGAGCTCTCGGCTCCTCCGGGCCGGAGACTGGGAGGCTGCCATCTTCATTCCCGTCTTCCGGAACTCTACGGAAAGCGCTCAGGGAACAAAAGCTCCTGAAAGCAAACCCGAGCGGATTACTCAGCCCGGCCCCTGGTAAGGGCGGAGCAACTCCGCCTGGGGCAAAGACACTTGAGAATCACTACAACAGGCCCCTTCCCCAGAAGATCAACCAGAAATCCAGCCAGGACCAAGTTCACCTACCAAGGAGTGCAGTTTGAATACTAAGGAGAGCAGCGGAATTCCAGAGGAGGAGAAAGCAAAGCAGGGAACTCATGGCTTTCTCCCCATGATTCTTTAGCCTTGCGGTTAATTTAATTCTTTTTTCTTTTTCAATTTTTTTTTCTCTTCTTCTGCCAAATTTTTTAACATTTACCCTTTTCTTTTTTAACGTTTTTTAACTAGTTTATCTAATATATATATTTTTTCTTTTTTATAGTTTTTCTTTATTCGTTTTCTTTTTTTAATTGTGTCTTTTTTTTTTTTTTTTCTTTCTGAACCTCTTTTTATCTCCTTTCTCCCCCATCACGATTTGGGATCTCTTCTGATTTGGTTAAAGCATATTTTCCTGGGGTTGTTGCCATCCTTTTAGTATTTTACTTGCTCCTTCATATACTCTTATCTGGACAAAATGACAAGGCGGAAAAATTCACCACAAAAAAAAGAATAAGAGGTAGTACCAAAGGCTAGGGACCTAATCAATACAGACATTGGTAATATGTCAGATCTAGAGTTCAGAATGACGATTCTCAAGGCTCTAGCCGGGCTCGAAAAAGGCATGGAAGATATTAGAGAAACCCTCTCGGGAGATATAAAAGCCCTTTCTGGAGAAATAAAAGAACTAAAATCTAACCAAGTTGAAATAAAAAAAGCTATTAATGAGGTACAATCAAAAATGGAGGCTCTCACTGCTAGGATAAATAAGGCAGAAGAAAGAATTAGCGATATAGAAGACCAAATGAAAGAGAATAAAGAAGCTGAGCAAAAGAGGGACAAACAGCTACTGGACCACAAGGGGAGAATTCGAGAGATAAGTGACACCATAAAACGAAACAACATTAGAATAATTGGGATTCCAGAAGAAGAAGAAAGAGAGAAGGGAGCAGAAGGTATATTGGAGAGAGTTATTGGAGAGAATTTCCCCAATATGGCAAAGGGAACAAGCATCAAAATTCAGGAGGTTCAGAGAACCCCCCTCAAAATCGATAAGAATAGGTCCACACCCCGTCACCTAATAGTAAAATTTACAAGTCTTAGTGACAAAGAGAAAATCCTGAAAGCAGCCCGGGAAAAGAAGTCTGTAACATACAATGGTAAAAATATTAGATTGGCAGCAGACTTATCCACAGAGACCTGGCAGGCCAGAAAGAGCTGGCATGATATATTCAGAGCACTAAACGAGAAAAACATGCAGCCAAGAATACTATATCCAGCTAGGCTATCATTGAAAATAGAAAGAGAGATTAAAAGCTTCCAGGACAAACAAAAACTGAAAGAATTTGCAAACACCAAACCAGCTCTACAGGAAATATTGAAAGGGGTCCTCTAAGCAAAGAGAGACCCTAAAAGTAGTAGATCAGAAAGGAACAGAGACAATATACAATAATAGTCACCTTACAGGCAATACAATGGCACTAAATTCATATCTCTCAATAGTTACCCTGAATGTTAATGGGCTAAATGCCCCAATCAAAAGACATAGAGTATCAGAATGGATAAAAAAAAAAAAAACCCATCTATATGTTGCCTACAAGAAACCCATTTTAAACCCGAAGACACCTCCAGATTTAAAGTGAGGGGATGGAAAACAATTTACCATGCTAATGGACATCAGAAGAAAGCAGGAGTGGCTATCCTTATATCAGATCAATTAGATTTTAAGCCAAAGACTATAATAAGAGATGAGGAGTACACTATATCATACTCAAAGTGTCTGTCCAACAAGAGGATCTAACAATTTTAAATATCTATGCCCCTAACATGGGAGCAGCCAACTATATAAACCAATTAATAACAAAATCAAAGAAACACATCAACAATAATACAATCATAGTAGGGGACTTTAACACTCGCCTCACTGAAATGGACAGATCATCCAAGCAAAAGATCAACAAGGAAATAAAGGCCTTAAATGACACACTGGACCAGATGGACATCACAGATATATTCAGAACATTTCATCCCAAAGCAACAGAATACACATTCTTCTCTAGTGCACATGGAACATTCTCCAGAATAGATCACATCCTCAGTGCTAAATCAGGTCTCAACCGGTATCAAAAGATCGGGATCATTCCCTGCATATTTTCAGACCACAATGCTCTGAAGCTAGAACTCAATCACAAGAGGAAATTTGGAAAGAACCCAAATACATGGAGGTTAAAGAGCATTCTTCTAAAGAATGAATGGGTCAACCAGGAAATTAAAGAAGAATTGAAAGAATTCATGGAAACAAATGATATCGAAAATACAATGGTTCAAAATCTGTGGGGCACAGCAAAGGCAGTCCTGAGAGGAAAATATATAGCAGTACAAGCCTTTCTCAAGAAACAAGAAAGGTCTCAGGTACACAACCTAACCCTACACCTAAAGGAGCTGGAGAAAAAACAAGAAAGAAACCCTAAACCCAGCAGGAGAAGAGAAATCATAAAGATCAGAGCAGAAATCAATGAAATAGAAACCAAAAAAACAATAGAACAAATCAATGAAACTAGGAGTTGGTTCTTTGAAAGAATTAGTAAGATCGATAAACCCCTGGCCAGACTTATCAAAAAGAAAAGAGAAAGGACCCAAAGAAATAAAATCATCAATGAAAGAGGAGAGATCACAACTAACACCAAAGAAATACAGACAATTATAAGAACATACTATGAGCAACTCTACGCCAACAAATTTGAAAATCTGGAAGCAATGGATGCATTCCTAGAGACATATAAACTACCACAACTGAACCAGGAAGAAATAGAAAGCCTGAACAGACCCATAACCAGGAAGGAGATTGAAACTGTCATCAAAAATCTCCAAACAAACAAAAGCCCAGGGCCAGACGGCTTCCCGGGGGAATTCTACCAAACATTTAAAGAAGAACTAATTCCTATTCTCCTGAAACTGTTCCAAAAAATAGAAATGGAAGGAAAACTTCCAAACTCATTTTATGAGGCCAGCATCACCTTGATCCCAAAACCAGACAAGGATCCCATCAAAAAAGAGAACTACAGACCAATATCCTTGATGAACACAGATGCAAAAATTCTCACCAAAATACTAGCCAATAGGATTCAGCAGTATATTAAAAGGATTATTCACCACGACCAAGTGGGATTTATTCCAGGGCTGCAAGGTTGGTTCAACATCTGCAAATCAATCAATGTGATACAACACATTAATAAAAGAAAGAACAAGAACAATATGATACTCTCCATAGATGCTGAAAAAGCATTTGACAAAGTACAGCATCCCTTCCTGATCAAAACTCTTCAAAGTGTAGGGATAGAGGGCACATACCTCAATATTATCAAAGCCATCTATGAAAAACCCATCGCAAATATCATTCTCAATGGAGAAAAACTGAAAGCTTTTCCGCTAAGGTCAGGAACACGGCAGGGATGTCCGTTATCACCACTGCTATTCAACATAGTACTAGAAGTCCTAGCCTCAGCAATCGGACAACAAAAAGAAATTAAAGGCATCCAAATAGGCAAAGAAGAAGTCAAACTATCACTCTTCGCAGATGATATGATACTCTATGTGGAAAACCCAAAAGACTCCACTCCAACTGTGCTAGAACTTGTACAGGAATTGAGTAATGTGTCAGGATATAAAATCAATGCACAGAAATCAGTTGCATTTCTCTACACCAACAAGACAGAAGAAAGAGAAATTAAGGAGTCCATCCCATTTACAATTGCACCCAAAACTATAAGATACCTAGGAATAAACCTAACTAAAGAGACTAAGAATCTATACTCAGAAAACTATAAAGTACTCATGAAAGAAATTGAGGAAGACACGAAGAAATGGAAAAATGTTCCATGCTCCTGGACTGGAAGAATAAATATTGTGAAAATGTCTATGCTATCTCAAGCAATCTACACATTTAATGCAATTCCTATCAAAGTATCATCCATTTTTTTCAAAGAAATGGAACAAATAATCCTAAAATTTATATGGAACCAGAAAAGACCTCGAATATCCAAGGGAATATTGAAAAAGAAAGCCAAAGTTGGTGGCATCACAATTCCGGACTTCAAGCTCTATTACAAAGCTGTCATCATCAAGACAGCATGGTCCTGGCACAAAAACAGACACATAGATCAATGGAACAGAATAGAGAGCCCAGAAATAGACCCCCAACTCTATGGTCAACTAATCTTCGACAAAGCAGGAAAGAATGTCCAATGGAAAAAAGACAGCTTCTTCGATAAATGGTGTTGGGAAAATTGGACAGCCACATGCAGAAAAATGAAATTGGATCATTTCCTTACACCACACATGAAAATAGACTCAAAATGGATGAAGGACCTCAATGTGAGAAAGGAATCCATCAAAATCCTTGAGGAGAACACAGGCAGCAACCTCTTTGACCTCAGCCACAGCAACATCTTCCTAGGAACATTGCTAAGGGCAAGGGAAACAAAGGCAAAAATGAACTATTGGGATTTCATCAAGATCAAAAGCTTTTGCACAGCAAAGGAAACAGTTAACAATACCAAAGACAACTGACAGAATGGGAGAAGATATTTGCAAACGACATATCAGATAAAGGGCTAGTGTCCAAAATCTATAAAGAACTGATCAATCTCAACACCCAAAGAACAAATAATCCAATCAAGAAATGGGCAGAAGACATGAACAGACATTTCTGCAAAGAAGACATCCAGATGGCCAACAGACACATGAAAAAGTGCTCCACATCACTCGGCATCAGGGAAATACAAATCAAAACCACAATGAGATATCACCTCACACCAGTCAGAATGGCTAAAATTAACAAGTCCGGAAATGACAGATGCTGGCGAGGATGTGGAGAAAGGGGAACCCTCCTACACTGTTGGTGGGAATGCAAGCTGGTGCAACCACTCTGGAAAACAGCATGGAGGTTCCTCAAAATGTTGAAAATAGAACTACCCTATGACCCAGCAAGTGCACTACTGGGTATTTACCCTAAAGATACAAACGTAGTGATCCGAAGGGGCACGTGCACCCGAATGTTTATAGCAGCAATGTCTACAATAGCCAAACTATGGAAAGAACCTAGACGTCCATCAACAGATGAATGGATAAAGAAGATGTGGTATATATACACAATGGAATACTATGCAGCCATCAAAAGAAATGAAATCTTGCCATTTGCGACAACGTGGATGGAACTAGAGGGTATCATGCTTAGCGAAGTAAGTCAATCGGAGAAAGACAACTATCATATGATCTCCCTGATATGAGGGAGAGGAGAGGCAACATGGGGGGTTAAGGGGGTAGGAGAAGAGTAAATGAAACAAGATGGGATTGGGAGGGAGACAAACCATAAGTGACTCTTAATCTCACAAAACAAACTGAGGGTTAATGGGGGAGGGAGGTTGGGGGGGTGGGGTTATGGACATTGGGGTTGGGTATGTGCTATGGTGAGTGCTGTGAAATGTGTAAACCTGACGATTCACAGACCTGTAACCTTGGGGATAAGAATATATGTTTATAAAAAATAAAATTTAAAAAAAAGTGTCTTGTATATTTACTTCATTTTTGCTATTTCTAATTACTGTATTATTTTTTTCTTTCCTTCCTCCCTTCCCTTCCTTTTTCTTCCTTCTCTCCTTCCTTTCGTCTTACCTTCTTCCCTTCCTCCCTCTGTCTCCCTTTCTCTTTTCATTTTGGTCTGCGTGTATTTCTTCTGACATTTCTTGTAGCACAGGTATGCTCTCAGCTTTTACTTGTCTGAAGTTTACTTATTTCCTCTTTTTTTAAATGATTTTATTTATTTGTGAGAAAGAGAGCAAAGCATGTGAGAGAGAGCATAAGCAATGGGAAGTGCAGAGGAAGAGGGAGAAGCAGACTCCCCACTGAGCAGGGAGCCTGACAGGGGGCTGGATCCCAGGACCCTGGGATCATGACCTGAGCCAAGAGCAGACGCTTAAGCAACTGAGCCACGAAGAAGCCCCCTTTATTTCCTCTTCATAGTCAAAAGATTCGTCTTTATATTCTTCATTTAGTACTTTAAAAAGACATTCCTCTGTTTTGTGGCTTGCATAGTTTCTGGTAAGAAATCTTCTATAATTTTTATCTAGATGCTTCTGGGTGGTGTTTCTTTTTTCTGCCTTTAATATTTTCTTTTTAATCTTTGGTTTCCAGCAGTCTGAATATGGGTCTGCCTTGATGTGTCAGTTTTTTGTTTAAATCCTGCTTATTAGGGTTCTCTAGGATTCTCAAACCTGTGATTTGACTTTCATTATTTTTGGAAAATTCTCTTTTAAATATTTCGTCTTCCCTATTTGCACTCTCTTCTTCAGGACTCCAATTACATATATGTTAAGAACACCAGATATTATTCCACAGATGCTACATGCTCTGTTCTCCTGTATTTCCCTCATTCTTGTTTTCTCCTATTTTTTCAGCTTGAGTAGTTTCTAGTGACCTATCTCTAACTTCACTGATGAGTCCTCTGATGGGCATATTGACGGACTGCATCTCTAACACTGTACTTTTAAAAAATTACTATTTTCATTTGACTCTTTCTTATATTTCTATCTCCCAGATGAAATCCCTCATGTATTCACACATGTCCACCTTTTCTACTTGATCCCATGGGTATGGCAGCTGTGTCTTCTGCCTGTGCTCTGCCAAAAGTAAAACAGAGCTGGCATCCCATCTCTCCTTGGAAGGGGGCCTCGGTCCTCCTTGGAATGGGGGCTACACGTTTGCCCTACTATCTCAGCTTTCTAATGGGTTTGCAGAAAGCCTGATTTTGTAGTTTATCTGACTTTCTCTTATTTTTACAGTGGGAATAATGCCTTTTCACCTTCTTACATTTTAGGGAAATTAGAATGTCCATTCCTTTATTTAAAAAACATCTTCACTGAGATGTAATTTAAATGCCATAAAATTCACCCATTTTAAGTGTAAAATTCAGTGATTTTTTTAGGATCTTTACAGGGCTGTTCAGCTACCACCATAATCCAGTTTTAGAACATTTCTATCACTCCCAAAAGATCCATCTGCAAATAATCCCCATCCTCATCCCCTACTGCAGATAACCACTAATCTCCTTTCTATCTCTATAGACTTGCCTTTTTCTGGACACTTCATATAAATGAAATTAGCCATTACACAGTCTTTGCATCTAGTGTCTTTCATTAGCATAATGCTCTGGACATTCATCCATGTTGTAGCATGTATCAAACTCTTCCTTCTTATTCTGAACAGTATTCCATTGTATTGCTACACCACATTTTCTTATCCATTCAGCAGCTAACTGACATTTGGATTGCTCTCACTTTCTGGCTATGAACATTCATGTCCAAGTCTTTGTGTCGATCTATATTTTCACTTCTTTTGGTTAGATATCTACAAGTGTAATTGCTCAGATGTATGGTAAATTTACTTTAACTTTTTAAGAAACTGTCAAACTGTTCCAAAGTGATTGCAACATTTTACATTTCCATCAGCAATACATGGGAATGTCTCCTTTCTTGAACCACTTTCTTCTTTGAACTTCAAAGATACTATATATACTTCAGTAGTTCTTCTTTTACCTCCCTGACCATTCCTTCTCAACCCACTTTGCTGGATTCTCTTCTTTCAGACTTCTAGAGTTTCTTCTGTGACTCTTCCTCACTTATATCCTCTCTAGATAATTTTATTCTGCCCTCCAATTTTTAAGATCTTTTTTTATGCCAAAACTCCCAAATTTGTATCTGTTACCCTAAACTCTTGCCTGAGGTGGATAAGCGTAAATATGTTTACCTATCATCTCCATTTGAATGTCTAACAGGAGACCTCTCCAACATAACTCTTGATTGTTCCCTATCCCAAATTATCTCCTCTTCCCTATCTCAGTAAATTAAACCATTGCCCATCTGGTTTCCTAGATCCAAATCTTAGGAGTAATCATTGATTTTCCTTTTTCTGTCATAGCCCATTTCTAACCCATCAGCAAATCCTACTCACTATCTCCAAAGCAAACCATGTGAAATTTCCAGTAATCTTCTATGGTTCAATCTAATATATTATGAATCTTTCCATCTCAACATTTCTTAGATTTTAAGTCACCATTATCTTTTTTTAAAAAATATTTTATTTATTTTTTTGAGAGAGAGAGAGAGAGAGCACAAGCAGAGGGACTGGCAGAGGGAGAGGGAGAAGCAGGCTCCTGGCTGAGCAGGGAGCCCAATGCGGAGCTCAATCCCAGGACCCTGGGACCATGATGTGAGCCATAGGCAGATGCTTAACCAACTGAGCCACCCAGGTGTCCTTTAAGTCACCATTATCTTTTGCCTTGATTACTTCAAGAGACTCTAAGTTGCCCTCCCAGCTTTCAATCTTACCTGTCCTCTATTCTGCCTCAACAGACAGAATGATTTTTTTTTTTTCTTTAAGTTGGCTCCATCTCCATCATGGAGCCCAATGCAGGGCTTGAACTCACAACACTGAGATCAAGACCTGTGCTGAGATCAAAAGTTGGATGCTTAAGTGAGCCACCCAGGTGCCCCCAGAATGATCTTTTAAAAAAGCACAGATCACTGGACAGCCACATGTAAAAGAATGAAACTGGATCACTATCTTATCCCATAAACAAAAATTAACTCGGCATGGATTAAAGACCTGAATGTAAGACGTGAAACCATAACACTCCAAGAAGAAAACACAGGTGGTAAGCTCCTTGACATGAATCTTGGCAGCAAGTTTTTGGATCTGACTCCAAAACCAAAGACAAGGGCAACTACATCAAACTAAAAAGCTTCCGTACAGTAAAGTAATAATCAACAAAATGAAAAGACTGAATGGGAGAAAATAGGTGCCAATCATATATGATAAGGGGCTAACATCCAAAATACATAATGAATTTACACAACTCATTAGCAATAACACACACAACCCAATTAAAAAATAGGCAGAAGCTTTGAACAGACATTCTTCTGAAGAAGAAATACAGATGGCCAACATGAAAAATGCTCAACATTGCTAATCATCAGGTAAATGCAAATCAAAACCACAATTAGATATCACCCCACACCTGTTAGAATGGCAGTTATCAAAAAGACAAGAAATAATAAGTGTTGGCAATTATATAGAGAAAGGGAACTCTTTTAAACTACTGGTGGGAATGTACACTGGTGTAGCTGCTATAGAAAACAGTATGGAGGCTCCTTAAAAAATTAAAAATAAAACTACCATATAATCCAGCAATTTTACTCCTTGGTATGTATCCAAAGAAAATGAAAAAACTAATTTCAAAAGATATATATACCCCTCTGTTCACTGCACCATTATTTACAATAGCCACAACATGGAAACAACTAAGTGTCCATCAGTGAATGAATGGATAAAGAAAATATGGTAGGTGTATGTATATATACACACACACATAAATACATATATGAAATTAAGCTATAAAAAAGGATGAAATCTTGCCATTTGTGATAATATGGATGGACCTTCAAGTCATTATGTTAAGAGAAATCAGAGAAAGAAATACCATATGATTTCACTTACATATGGAATCTTAAAAGATCCCAAAACCAAAAAACAAAGCAACCAAGCTCATAGATATAGAGAACAGATTGGTGGTTATCCAGAGGCAAGGGGTAAGGAGTGGGAGAAACAGATAAGAGGGGTCAAAAGGCACTAACTTCCAGTTATAAAATAAATAAGTCCTAGGAATTAAGATGGTACAGCACGGTGACTATAGTTAATAATACTGTATTATATATTTTAAAGTTTCTATGAAAGATCTTAAAAGTCCTCATCACAAGAAAAACATTTTTTTATAATTATCTGTGATGAGAGATGTTAACTAGATTTATTGTGGTGATTATTTTACAATATATACAAATGTCAAATCATTATGTTATATACCTGAAATGTCAATTATACCTCAAGAAAGAAAATCCACAAATCAATTTCAATCATTCTTCTGCTTTTCAATCTCCACTGACAATTACAAAGAAAATCAAACACAGTATGGTCTACATGTCCCTCCACAATTTGGCCCCTTCATAGTTCCTATCACTTTCCCACTCATTCAGTAGGCTCCAGCCACACTGACCTTCTTTCTATCCCTTAATCATAACAAACCCTCTACAATTTCAAGGACATGACTGTTGTTTCCTCTGTGAAAAACACTCTTTCCTTAGATTTTTGGATGACTGGCTTCATTATTCAACTATCAGCTCCCATTTCACTTTTCTTAGAGTCTTCCCTGGACCATTTAGGCAAAAGTACCCCATCATTCTCAATCAAATTGCCCCAATTCTGAATAGCTTTTATTACTCTATGAAATCAAATTTTGGTTTATTATTTGATTTCTCCCATATATGTAAGCTCCATGACAGCAGGAACCAAGTCAGCTTTGCTTGCTGGTTTATTCTTAGTGCCTAGAACAATGCCTAGCCTTCAGCAGGCAGCTGACAAATATGAATGAACATATATTTCCTACAGCATCCTTTGCTTCCTTCTGTTTTAGCATTAATCACACTACACTATAATTACCTGTCCTATACAGCTGCGGTAGATACTCAATAAATGTGACCAAATAAAAGAGAGATCAATGAATGTCAAAGAGCATTAAGAGAAACAGGAAAATAGATAACTCCATAATAATACTTTCCAAGGATTAAAAATACATTAATAAAAAAAGATGCATTAACTAAAAAAACCCTTTAATATTTCATTTGTATGACCTACAATACATAGCAAAAGTTACATGAAGCAAAGTGGACTAACTCTGAAGAATGGGGAGAAACATAAAATTTAGTTGATAATCTCAATGCTCAATTTTTAAAAATATGACAAGTAAATATATTTTCTTAAATTCTAATGTTGAATAATAAACCATAAATAAAGAAGAAACCATTTTTTTCACTCTCAAGTACTAGCCATGCTCTCTCCCATCCCAGGGTCTGTGATATACTATTCCTTTTGCCTATTTATGATATTCTTCTGTCTGTTCATGACACTTACTAGTCAGGTCTCAGATAAGCCTCACTGCCTTACGGATGTTGTATACAGGTCAAATCCTAATTATGAACCTTTGAGGAGCAATGTACTTCTCCTTCGTAGGCTTGTCACAGCTGTCTATTCGCATTATTTGTGAGATTAGTTGATAACAATGGTAGACTAAATGCTTTATGAAGACAGGGCCCACATTTACTTTCACTCCTCACTGAATCCCCAGTACCTAGTACAAGTCCAACACATGAAAATATCTGTGAAAAGAGCAAATGAATGAGAGGGAGTGGTCTTATTTTTACCGTGTTTCCTAATCCCAAGACTCTGTCCCACTATGAGTTAACTCGGTGGTGATTACTAATACAGTTGAACTGTATATTATGTCACTGAATCTGATGCTTCTCTAGAGCTCAAAGACCCCTGCTTCTCCATCCCTGTTTGCTCTCAATAGCAACTGTTTCCTTAGTACAAATGGAATTTGGTTATTAAACTGGAAGAGATGGGTGGCAGTCACCAGGTTATAAATATATGACCAATACAAAATAATGAATAAATATGATTAATAAATCCTCTGAAAATAAAGTTCCTTTTAATAAGGTGGTCTATGCGTAGACGATTTAGAAAACACTTGGCACTCTGGATGAGGAACAGCTATGACCATGTACATTAAGAAGGCCACAGTCTGGGATGCATAAAGTACAGGTTAACAGAACTATATGAGAAGGAAAATATTTACTTAGGGTCCTTTGTTTGGTAGTGCCACATTTCAGTAGGTACACTGCAACTTTTTTTTAACTAGGAGAGCAAACAAGTACAAATATTTTATTAAAAATCATCTACAATAAATGTATTTCTCAGAAAAGGAACTAGTTCATTGAAGCACATTGTACTTACCTTAAAAATAATGCTATTTCACCCATCACTATTTCAGTTTCTTCTCAGATGCCATCAAATCATTTAGAAACACTTATTTTAATGTTAATGAAAATATTCTAATGTCTAAGAAGATTATTTTATGTATTTATTTTTTTAGAATATTTTATAATGAGAATTAAGTTTCTAAAATTAAAAAAAAAAAAAAAGAACTATCCGTTTAAATTTAAGATTATAGACAGTAATGAGATACGGGATTTGCTTTTGGTCCAAGTTCTAAAATTCATCATAAAAACACAATTTCTCAGTCATACTCTAGAATTTCCACACATTATTTTGTTTCATGATTATGTTGGTATTTTCACATAGTCTGTGTTATAAAGTGTCTAATCACTCAACATACTGTGGTGTTTCTGACCTGAGTTTATAATTTCCAAAACTGAAACAGCATTAAAAAAAAACCCTGAAGAATATTTAAAGTCCAAAATATTGACTGTCAAGTCCTCAAGAAAACAAAAAGGAGAAAATATGAAGTTTATTAATTTTTTTAAGATTTATTTATTTTTAGAGAAAGAACAATTACGAGCATGAATGTGGGGAGGAGCAGAGGTAAAGATGCAGACTCCCACAGAGCGCAGCGCCTCACACTTGGGCTTGATCCCATGACCCTGAGATCATGACCTGAGGCAAAATCAAGTCCATGCTTAACTGACTGAGCCACCCAGGTGCCCCTTAAATGTAATTAAAACAGTAGCCATTCTACTCTACCTGGTTCCCCACTGGAAGCCTCTCTCTCTCTCTCTCTTTTTTTTTAAGATTTTTAAAGATTTTTAAGATTGCACAAGGACATTTATTTGACAGGCAGAGATCACAAGTAGGCAGAGAGGCAGGCAGAGAGAGCGGAGGAGGCAGGCTTCCTGCTGAGCAGAGAGCCCAATGCGGGGCTCTATCCCAGGACCCTGGGATCAAGACTAGAGCCAGAGGCAGAGGCATTAACCCACTGAGCCACCCACCCAGGCACACCTGGAAGCCTTCCATTGACATGGGGTGTGGAGAGGATGGTGATAGTCCTGAGAGGAAAATGACCTACCCATCATCTCAACAGCTCAGTGAGACAGCTGTATCTGGAACCACACTCCTGACTCTCACCAACCTCTGAGGACAAGCCATCCCCATTCCATTCTCCTCTTGTTACCCTTTCTACTGGGAGAGTTCTGCTCAAATGCTCAAGTTTACCTAACAAAAGAGATCAAGTTAATTAAGTAAATGTACTTTGTTCTGCCCTAAAGGCAAAAGTGTGCTACTAACAGCAGCACACTCCAGACAGGGAGCTAGTTGCAAAACTATGTGGTAAGAAAAACATCAGCCCCCATTACCTGAGTAGGACTCTGAAGACTTAAATCTAAACCACAAGTAAACTCTGTATGATGTTCCACTGTTTCAAGAAGAGGGTCAGGCTTTGAAAAGTTCCAGAATCTGTAAATATAAACAGAAAGAAATCATTTAAGTGCTAAACTACCCAAAAACATATCTAAGAAAAAACAGGTATTTACCATAGCAGGGTCTTTATCAAGACAGCTTCAACCAATTCATAAATACAGAGCCCCACTATTGATCTACAGAAAAATAGCTAATAAAGAAAAAAATGTACTCCATTCTATCATATAAAAAAAAAAGAAATTATTACTCAATTGAAAGATTATTCCCATTAGGATACCTTGTAGGATAGAAGCTTAACAAGTTTTAGTTTAAAAAATTTTTTTATATTGCACAAGGACATTTAAGATGAGAGATACTATGCTTTTGTAGCAATTTCTTAAAGTATTCACGACTGTAAAATAAGGATATTGGATTACAAGAACTCTAACATTTTGTGATTTTTAAATACTTCATTTCTCAAGAACTGATATGAAAAGATCTTAGGTTTAATTTACATTTCAACAGGAATTCAGATTCTTTAAAAGGAATCTGTCCTCTTAAAATCTTGGTAATTCTGAAAAATCTTTCTTTCTTTTTTTTTTTTTTTTTTTGAGGCACAGCCTTTCTTATAGATTACACATCAATGTAATTTCTGGAGTCAAGAAACTGAAATGTGTTTTCCTGGGCCAATATTAAGTATTCTATTTATCCTCTATAGACTGGGAGTGTACTATTTACCATAATATGTCTCTGATTTCTACTATACAGGTAGGAACTTGGCCTATTTTCAATATACAAAATAGTACTTTATTTCTAAAGCTTTATTTGCTCATCATCTTTCTTATTTGACTCTAAACACTCCATAAAAATGGCACATTCAGGATCATAGAGTCATACTCCAACTCAGCCTCCCTAATGATCTGCAACATGGAACACACTGAAGGTTTAGCAGATCTCTTTGAAAGAGAGTAAATACACAGAACCAACAGTCACAGTTTGTTTAACCTGGTAGTATTATTTCCCTAATAAATACAGGGTTGGTCTTATTAAGTTTGAAAAGGATTGTTGCTATGGATAAACCACCGTGTGGGTACCAGAGAGACAATGAATAAATAGTTCATTTATCGGATACTGAAATCTACAAAATATTTAAGGAGAGTGATTTTACTTTTGAAAATTTACTGTTCAAACAAATGAGGGAACAGGCTACAGTCCTCAGAAATCATAATAGTGGGCTCCACTGTCTTTGCCTATTTGTTCCTTTGGTTCTAGAGACAGATATTGTACTCAAATCTAATTTTTGAGATTTTGATAATGTTTATATAAGCAAAAGTAAGTAAGTCATCATATAATTTCATTTCTAGAACATGGCTACTCACTGATTTGCATTATTCGAAACAGTAATCAAATTATTTTGCACATACCCACTATGTTCCAAAAAATATTCAAAATGGTTTTAAAAATGAGTATTTGAAATGGTCAAAAAATGAATAAAGGAAAAGGATAGAAAAGTACATTTGAACCTGAAATGAGATTGATAAACAAAAGTAAAGAACATCCTCAACATCTCTGAAGGAAACAGAAATGTTACTCATGAGTCAATGGTATCACCCCAAAGGACAGGGTACCAGAAGCATTCTACAGGAAGGTCAACTTAATTAAGGTATTCAACTTTCTGACTGCATTTGGGATTTAGATTCTATTTCAATAGAATGGATGAACATTTGTCTTCAGACCAACCATAAAAATTGGCTGGTGAATTTCAGCAGAACTTTTTAAGGATAATAAAGCAAAAGGATTCATTTGTATCCTCCTGACAAGTTCTTGGAATTTAGTGTTTGTCATTATTTTGTTGTTTTGAGCTAATTAAGGAAAAGGTGGCACTGAGGACAAAACAGGTGGGCCTTATGAAAATGAGGATGCCCAATAAGAAAGCATGTGTGAAAACATTGAACTTTAGCTTTAAAATATGGTAAGGGAAGTCACACAAGCAGGAGGGCTGAAATTCTACTCAAGAAGTCAAGTTGGGGGCACCTGGTTGGCTCAGTGGGGATAGCAAGTGACTCTTGATCTCTGGGTCGTGAGTTTGGAGCCCCATGCTGGGTATAGAGATTACACCAATAAATAAAACTTAAAAAAAAAAAAAAAAAGTAAAGCTGAATTTGCTCTAATACATAGCTTAATAGGCAGTCAAGGTGCCATACCGCTCCACACCGGAGTCACACCCATTCTAACTTTAACCTGGGAAAAACCATGAGGTATTTACCTGCAATCTGCAAAACAGTCACCAAGTAAGATGCATGCTTACAACTGTAAGGATGCTATTTGGTGAAGGGAGGGTTAGTCTAGCGAATATCATAAAAGTGCTACTGGTCTATTACATCAGTTCATAGCTCTGATGGAAATTATGTAATATACAAATTATGCCTATTATGCATATGATAGTACTAAAATTATGAGAGGTTCACTTCCAGCAGAATGGCTGATTAGGTGTCTAGAACAACATTCTTACTGAAAAAAAAAAAAAATCCTAGAAAATAATATAGAAAGAAACACCACCACCAAAACTTCGTAAGAGCATCAGGGAGGTACACTCAGGTCAAAAGTAAGACCAAAGTTCAGAGTAGGACATCAACCATGAGCCGGCTTTTGCCTTGAAAGGGTGTGCTGAACAGGGAGAACTGGAACTTCAATTTTCTAAATCTCTGGGGGATCAGGAGCCAGAAAAATCAGCAAGATTAATGTTAATATTTATAACTTAAAAATAATTTTCAGTAGGCTAAAATATCTTAACAAAAATATTGAGTTAAAGACAGTAAATGGCACAGGCTACGTAAGTTAACAAAACCAAAAGCTAAGCAACGCATCTACACACTATAATTCATTTTTTCATCGCTAATGTCTTTTTTAATAACTAAAGAAATGTATGTATTTTTTTCTTCATTCCCATTCTCCAATGGCAACCACTGCTAACAGTTTGATGTGGATACTTCCAGAACTGTTCCATGTTTCTCCATCCCAGTTCCACCAGGAAGGGGTGAGCAGTAAAGAGGAGGTGGGCATTTCTCCACATTTCCTCACATTTGCAAGTAAGGGGATATGCAAGGTCTCTCCTTGCCATCTTCTGCAATCAAAGTTCCCGTAAATTCTATATGTCTGAGGGCCCTCATGTGCTTATCACATAAGTAAAATAGGCTCCTTTCATTGGGAGAAGTCAGGCTCCATATATCATTAAGTGGTCAAATAAGGCATATTATTGTTAAGCGCAATGTTTGTTTTGGTCCAGCACATATACGACTTGGTGCCTTTTTGTCTCTTTGCTGATGAAATCACTGACTATTTAAGCTCTCTCATGGGAAATAAATATACTAGACAGGCTTCCACTGACTAAAAATATTACAAAACTGTAGGAACATTTTTCATTTAAATTGGAGATGGAGAGAGCAAAATTCATGACAGTACAAGGTCTTGTTTGAGTTCCTTTTTGTCTTCTGATTCCATACTTCTTTAACAAAGCAACTAAGTAGCACTATGTTAAATAAAACATCCAAGCTATTTCGAAAATTAAGCTGAAATTATTTTTTACTTTACTAAAATGTAATTTGAAATCCCTAAACACTCTTGAAATTTAGCCAACATATAAGTTCAGTAGAAGATTTATGTTATTTTTCAAAATTCTTCATTTTCCTTTCCTTTTCTCAACTTACGACTTGGTCCATAATTCTCTGTGAGTCTTTCCTAACTGCAATAAAAAAAGACGCGGAAAAAATGTTGGCTCCTTTTCCATGCCTTACATGTACGTTAATTTTAGTCAAGCTGAATTTTAATTAATTTTAGTCACGTTAATTTTAGTTGTGTTTTTAAAATTCTTAGCAAATTGCACAATTACAATTCCATTTGTACTGCTTTTGTCTAGTGTTCTCTAGAGTGATGAGCAAAAAAACATTACAACAACTTGTTTCCTCGCCACTTAATTACTTGTTCATTCAACAATTTGTGAGTCCTTGGATGTGCCAGGTGTGGTGCTGGGAGCCAGAAGCAAGAGAGATGTGGTCTCAGCATCCTTGTGGATCTGAGTTGGGGGGGATAAACTGACATTCTTTAAAAGACCACAGAAACCAAAATGTTACTACAACTGGACAAGCACCCCCAAAGATAATGTGGGATGGTATACATAATGACATGCTGCGGCACTTAGGTAGCTCAGTCGGTTGAACAACTGACTCTTGCTTTTGGCTCAGAGTCATGTACTCATAACTCAGGTTCATGACTCATGAACTCATGAACTCAGGGTCCTGATATCAAGCCCTGTGTTGGGCTCTGCACGCAACATAGAGTCTTCTTGAGATTCTATCTCCCGCTCATGTGCACATATGCTCCCTCTCTTTTCAATAAATAAAAAAATAAATCTTTAAAAAAAAAAAAAGGAATTATTGACACTGAACTGAAATCTGAAGGTTGAGGAGTTAGTCAGGTAGAGAGCAGCTGGCCTCTTGTCAGCGGGGAGCAGAAAGGGTCATTCACACAGATCTTTTTGCCCATGTGAGGAATTTGGGATGTTCTTTTAAGTATAAAGAACAAACAAAATGAAACAAATTAAAAACAAAACAAAACAAAACAAAACTGAAGGAGAGAGGTGCCTGGGTGGCTCAGTCAGTTAAGCCTCTGCCTTTGGCTCAGGTCATGATCCCAGGGTCATAGGATCAAGCCCTGCATCAGGCTCTCCACTCAGTGGGCAGCCTGCTGCTCTCCTTGCTTTTGCTCACTCTCTCTCTCTCTTTGTTAAATAAATAAATAAAATCCTTTTAAAAAACAAAACTGAATAGGTTTATATACATGGCTTTACTTTCTTTAAAAAATTTTTCTTAGTAAACTTTTAAATGTTTTAACAGTTTTAAATCTGTAGAGAACTTGTGAACAAAGTAGAGTTCCCATAGAGTCTGACCCCATGTAGTACGGGTTCAAAAAGAGAAAATACCAGCTTGGATTTAAGATGGTGACAGTGCTGATGAAGAAAGGTTAATGGATTAGAGATATACGGAGGCAAAAGAATTAATAGGACAGAAGAAACAAAACTGATTAATGGAATAGGAAAAAATAAAGAATGATTCCTATGTTTCTGGCTTTTATCATAGTACTTATGATGCATTTAGTTATTTATAGACCTTTTTCCTCTAAAAGGCTCTAAACTCCTTGAATTCAGGGACAGTGTCCTATTTTTCCTTGTATCTCTAGCATGTATAAAACTGTCTGACACATGAATACCCAAAGAATGTTTCTTGAATGAATGAATAAAAAATAAATGTGAATATTAAGGACAAGATAAATAACGAAGGCCAACCTCACAAATGAAGTAGCTTTAAATCACCTATAGACATGGTTCCCAAATGATGGACCAGAGACTCATTCCTCATTTGAGAAGATCTGTATGGAACCCAAAAATCCCTTCCCAGGAAATGGTGATGCTCAATTAGCTGAGTCTGGGAGTTACTATCTAAAGCAGCACTTTAAAAATACAGATTTGATAAATTCCCATCCAAAACAACTGTGATATCAGGCAGAAGGGGAGGCAAGGGAAAAAGCCAGTAGGGGGTGGCTAAATGCAATCAACTAAGAAACTAAAAAAACTGATGTGTGAATGCCATCCCCCAAAATTCTGATTTAATTGGCCTGGGGTATGTCTTGGGCATTGGGTGGTTCAAACATTCTCCAGATGATTGTAATGTACAGCCAAGGTTGAACATCCCTGAGGGGGTGGGGCGCAGAGGTGGCAGATATTAACACATTAACTGAGAATCATTGATCTTGACCAGCAGTTCTCAAACTTAACTTTGCATCAGAATCACCTGGAGTGCTTGTGAAAAAACAATTTAGAAGGTATGGAGTGAGAGCAAACCTGAAGATGGCGGAG
Source organism: Lontra canadensis (assembly GCF_010015895.1). Lineage (NCBI taxonomy): Eukaryota > Metazoa > Chordata > Mammalia > Carnivora > Mustelidae > Lontra > Lontra canadensis. Next base: position 2,502,321 of record NW_022631150.1, on the reverse strand, counting down.
GTGTAGCTGGACTGAGATGACATCAGGTCATAAGAATTCAGTTAGATAGTTATCAAACCATTCTGAACACCTACAAACCCAACAGGAGATCAAAGAGAAGAAGAGCAGCAATTCTAGAAACAGAAAATTGACCACTTTCTGAAAGGTAGCATGAATGGAGAAGAGAATCTGAAGCGAGGGGAAGATAGACCGCAGTGGGAGGGGCTGGCTCCTGGCAAGAGGTGGAGCAACAGAGCACAAAATTCAAACTTTTAAAAGTCTGCTCCACTGAGGGACTTCACTCCAGAGGCTAAGTGGGGGTAAAGCCCTCGTAGGAAAATATGGTCTCAGGTCCCACAGGGTCACAGAAGGATCGGGGGTGTCTGAGTATCGCAGAGCTCGCAGGTATCAGAGGAGTGAGCTCTCAGCTCGGGATCACCTTAAACTGTGATCTGTGGCATAATCAGGCCACTGCTCTTTGAGCAGGGACCCCACAAGTAGCAGATCCGGGGACAGCCACCAGAAGAGCAGAGTGGCAGAATCTGCTGGGTTTGGAGACTCAAAAAGGGCTGTGTGCCAGAGACAGAAACACTCGGTCACAGACCTGGTGAGCTCAGAGCTCGGCCAGAGACCAGGGAGACGGATGGGAGTGATTGAGTGTTTTTTCTCCAAGGGCGCACTGAGGAGTGGGGCCCCGAGCTCTTGGCTCCTCTGGGCTGGAGACTGGGAAGCCGCCATTTTCATTCCCATCCTCCAGAGCTCTACGGAAAGCGTTCAGGGAACAAAAGCTCCCTGGAGTGAACTCAAGCAGATTACTGAGCCTGGCCCCTGGCAAGGGTGGTGCAATTCCAACTCAGCAAAGACATTTCAGAATCACTACAACAGCCCCTCCCCCAGAAGATCAGCAAGAACATCCAGCCAAGACAAAGCTCACTGATCAAGAACAGAGGAATTCCATAGGAGGGGAAAGCAAAGCATGGAATTCATGGCTTTCTCCACATGATTCTTTGATCTCACAAAGTTAATTTTTAAAATTTTTTTCTTATTCTAATTTTAACTTTTCCTCTTTCCTCTTTTACATTTTTTAACTAGTTTATCTTAACAATATCCTTCTTTAAAAAAAAAAAAGATCCTTTTAAACCTTCATTATTATAGTCCTATTTTACCCTTCATTGTATCTAACTTTATTTTTTGTATACATATAGGGTTTCTTCTTCTAAAAAAATTTGGAACTCAACTTCTTCTAATAGATCAAAATATACCCTAAATCTAGCACAAGATTTTGTTCTAGTCTCCAGCCTGAACAAATTCTCTCACTTTCTTTTTCTTTCTTTTCCCAACTTATCAATTCCTTTTTTAGAATTTTTTAAAAATTTTCATCTTTACAGTCATATTCCATCCCTTCATTGTGTTTACCCTTATTATTGTATATATATAAGTTTTTCTTTCTTTAAAATTTTGGGACATAGTTTCTTCTAAGAGACCAAAATACACCCCAAATCAAGTGGGTGGCTCTGTTCTATTCATCAGTCTAATTATATATAAATACACATATTTTTTACTTTTTTTAAGTTCTTTTTAAAAACTTCATTTACTCCCTTTCTTCTCCCCCCGATTTGGGGTCTCTTCTGATTTGGTTAGTGTACATTTTTCTGGGGTCTTTGCCACCCTTTTAGTATTTTATTCTCTCATTCATTTATTCTTACCTGGATAAAATGACAGGGTGGAAAAACGTACCACAAAAAAATGAACAAGAGGCAGTACCAAAGGCTAGGGACCTAATCAATACAGACATTGGTAATATGTCAGATATAGAGTTATGGAAGATATTAGAGAAACCCTGTCTGGAGAAATAAAAGCCCTTCCTGGAGAAATAAAAGAACTAAAATCTAAGCTGAAACCAAAAAAGCTATTAATGAGTTGCAATTAAAAATGGAGGCTCTTACTGCTAGGATAAATAGGGCAGAACAGAGAATTATGATCTAGAAGACCAAATGACGGAGAATAAAGAAGCTGAGCAAAAGAGAGATAAACAAGTACTGGGCTACGAGGGTAGAATTTGAGAGATAAGTGATACCATAAGACAAAACAATATTACAATTGGGATTCCAGAAGAAGAAGAAAGAGAGAGGGGAGCAGAAGGTATATTGGAGAGAATTATTGTAAAGAATTTCCCTAATATGGCAAAGGGAACAAGCATCAAATCCAGGACGCACAGAAAACCCCCCTCAAAATCAGTAAGAAAAAGTCAATACCCCGTCATCTAATAGTAAAATTTACAAGTCTTAGTGACAAAGAGAAAATCCTGAAAGCAGCCTGGGACAAGAAGTCTGTAGCACACAATGGTAAAAATACTAGATTGGCAGCAGACTTATTCACAGAGGCCTGGCAGGCCAGAAAGAACTGACATGATATATTCAGAGGACTAAGTGAGAAAAACAGGAAGCCAAGAATACTATATTCAGCTAGGCTATCATTGAGAACAGAAGGAGAGATAAAAACACTTCCAGGACAAACAAAAACTGAAAGAATTTGCAAACACCAAACCAGCTCTACAGGAAATATTGAAAGGGGTCCTCTAAGCAAAGAGAGAGCCTAAAAGTAGTAGACCAGAAAGGAACAGAGACAATATACAGTAACAGTCACCTTACAGGCAATACAATGGCACTAAATTCATATCTCTCAATAGTTACCCTAAATGTAAACGGGCTATATGCCCCAATCAAAACACACAGGGTATCAGAATGGTTAAAAAAACAAAACCCATCAATATGCTGTACTCAAGAAACTCATTTTAGACCCAAACACACCTCCAGATTTAAAGTGAGGGGGTGGAAAACAATTTACCATGCTAATGGATATCAAAAGAAAGCTGGGGTGGCAATCCTTATATCAGATCAATTAGATTTTAAGCCAAAGACTCTAATAAGAGATGAGGAAGGACACTATATCATACTCAAAGGGTCTGTCCAACAAGAAGATCTAAAAATTTTAAATATCCATGCCCCTAACATGGGAGCAGCCAACTGTATAAGCCAATAATAACAAAATCAAAGAAACACATCCACAATAATACAATAATAGTAGGGGACTTTAACACCCCCTCACTGAAATGGACAGATCATCCAAGCAAAAGATCAACAAGGAAATAAAGGCCTTAAATGACACACTGGACCAGATGGACATCACAGATATATTCAGAACTTTCCATCCCAAAACAACAGAATACACATTCTTCTCTAGTGCACTTGGAACATTCGCCAGAATAGATCACATCCTGGGTCACAAATCATGTCTCAACGGGTGCCAAAAGGTTGGAATCATTCCCTGCATATTTTCAGACCACAATGCTCTGAAGCTAGAACTCAATCACAAGAGAAAATTTGGACAGAACCCAAATACATGGAGGCTAAAGAGCACCCTACTAAAGAATGAATGGGTCAACCAGGAAATTAAAGAAGAATTGAAAAAAATCTATGGAAATAAATGATAATGAAAGCACAACTGTTCAAAATCTGTGGGACACAAGAAGGGTGGTCCTGGGAGGAAAGTATATCGTGATACAAGCCTTTCTCAAGAAACAAGAAAGGTCTCAAGTATACAACCTACCCCTACACGTATAGGAGCTGGAGAAAGAACAGCAAAGAAAGCCTAAACCCAGCAGGAGAAGAGAAATAATAAAGATGAGAGCAAAAATCAATGAAATAGAAACAAAAAAAAACAGTAGAACAAATCAACGAAACTAAGAGCTAGTTCTTTGAAAGAGTAAATAAGATTGATAATCCCCTGGTCAGACTTATCAAAAAGAAGAGAGAAAGGACCCAAGTAAATAAAATCATAAAAGAAAGAGGAGAGATCACAACCAACACCAAAGAAATAAAAACAATTATAAGAACATATTTTGAGCAACTATATGCCAGGAAATTTGACAATCTGGAAGAAATGGATGCTTTTCCTAGGGATGTATAAACTACTAAAACTGAACCAGGAAGAAACAGAAACCCTGAACCGACCCATAACCAGTCAGGAGATTGAAGCAGTCATCAAAAATCTCCCAACAAAGAAGAGCCCAAGGCCAGACGGCTTCCCAGGGGAATTCCACGAAGCACTTAAAGAAGAATTAATTCCTATTCTCCTGAAACTGTTCCAAAAAATAGAAATGGAAGGAAAACTTCCAAACTCATTTTATGAGGCCAGAATTACCTTGATCCCCAAACCAGACAAAGACCCCATCAAAAAAGAGAATTATAGACCTATATCCTTGATGAACACAGATGCAAAAATTTTCACCAACAGTACATTAAAAGGATTATTCACCACAACCAAGTGGGATTTATTCCAGGCTGCAGGGTTGGTTCAACATCCGCAAATCAATCAATGTGATACAATACATTAATAATAGAAAAAGAACCATACGATACTTTCAATAGATGCTGAAAATGCATTTGACAAAGTACAGCATTCTTTCCTGATCAAAACTCTTCAAAGTGTAGAGATAGAGGGTACATACCTCAATATCATCAAAGCCATCTATGAAAAAACCCACAGCGAATATCATTCTCAATGGAGAAAAACTGAGAGCTTTTCCACTAAGATCAGGAAGATGGCAGGGATGTCCATTATCACCACTGCTATTCAACATAGTACTAGAAGTCCTAGCCTCAGCAATCAGACAACAAAAAGAAATTAAAGGCATCCAAATCGGCAAAGAAGAAGTCAAACTATCACTCTTTGCAGATATGATACTTTATGTGGAAAACCCAAAAGACTCCACTCCAACTGTGCTAGAACTTGTACAGGAATTGAGTAATGTGTCAGGATATAAAATCAATGCACAGAAATCAGTTGCATTTCTCTACACCAACAACAAGACAGAAGAAAGAGAAATTAAGGAGTCAATCCCATTTACAATTGCACCCCAAAACCATAATATACCTAGTTTTAAACCTAACCAAAGAGGGAAAGAATCTATACTCAGAAAACTATGAAGTACTCATAAAAAAAGAAATTGAGGAAGACACAAAGAAATGGAAAAATGTTCCATACTCACGGATTGGAAGAACAAATATTATGAAAATGCGTATGCTACCTAAAGCAATCTACAAGTTTAATGCAATCCCTACCAAAATGCCATCCATTTTTTTCAAAGAAATGCAACAAGTAATCCTAAAATTTATATCGAACCAGAAAAGACCTTGAATAGCCAGAGGAATATTGAAAAAGAAAGCCAATGTTGGTGGCATCACAATTCCAGACTTCAAAAGCTCTATTACAAAGCTGTAATCATCAAGACAGTATAGTACTGGCACAAAAACAGACATATAGATCAGTGGAACAGAATAGAGAGCCCAGAAATAGACCTTCAACTCTATGGTCAACTATTCTTTGACAAAGTAGGAAAGAATGTCCAATGGAAAAAAAAAGTCTCTTCAACAAAGGTGTTGGGAAAACTGGACAGCCACATGCAGAAAAATGAAACTGGACCATTTCCTTACATTACACACAAAAACAGACTCCAAATGGATGAAGGACCTCGATGTGAGAAAGGAATCCATCAAAATCCTTGAGGAGAACACAGGCAGCAACCTCTTTGACCTCAGCTGCAGCAACATCTTCCTAGGAACATCACCAAAGGTAAGGGAAGCAAGGGCAAAAATGAACTACTGGGACTTCATCAAGATCAAAAGCTATTGCACAGCAAAGGAAACCAACATGAACAGACATTTCTGCAAAGAAGACATCCAGATGGCCAACCACACATGAAAAAGTGCTCCACATCACTCGGCATCAGGGGAATAAAAATCAAAACCACAATAAGATACCACCTCACACCAGTCAGAATGGCTAAAATTAACAAGGCAGTAAATGACAGATGCTGGCGAAGTTGCGGAGAAAGGGGAACCCTCCTACACTGTTTGTGGGAATGCAAGCTGGTGTGGCCACTCTGGAAAACAGCATGGAGGTTCCTCAAAAAGTTGAAAATGGAGCTACCCTATGACCCAGCAACTGCACTGGGTATTTACCCTAAAGATACAAATGTAGTGATCCAAAGGGGCACGTGTACCCAAATGCTCATAGCAGCAATGTCCACAATAGCCAAACTATGGAAAGAACGTAGATGTCCATCAGCAGATGAATAGATAAAGAAGATGTGGCATACACACACACACACACACACACACACACACACACACAATGGACTACTATGCAGCCATCAAAAGAAATGAAATCTTGCCATTTGCAACGACATGGATGGAACTAAAGGGTATAATGCTGAATGAAATAAGTCAATCAGAGAAAGATAATTATCATATGATCTCCCTGAAATGAGGAATTTGAGAGGCAACGTGGAGAGTCTGGGGGGTAGGGACGGAAAAAAATGAAATGAGATGGGATAGGGAGGGAGACAAATCGTAAGAGACTCTTAATCTCACAAACAGACTGAGGGTTGCTAGGCGGAGGAAGGTAGGGAGAGGGTGGTTGGGTTACGGACATTGGTGAGGGTATGTGGTATGGTCAGTGCTGTGAAGTGTGTAAGCCTAACAATTCATAGACCTGTACCCCTGGGGCTAATAATACAGTATATGTTAATAAAAATAAATAAATAAATAAATTCAGCCAAAAAAAAAGTATGGAGTGAGCCTCAAGAATTTGCTTTAGAGATTAAGCAATCCATCATGACAACAGCTAATAAATGGCAGCCCCAATATACAGACTCTATTGGCACCATGTCCAGTACTTTTTCCACTGAAAGATGCTGCCATTTGCTTTTTCTCTGGGCCTTGCCAAGGAATCTGGAATACAGGTGGCCTGGGGCTCTTCAGGTGGTCCTGATTAACACCATGAAAGTTCAAATGGCCCTGGACCAAGTCAGGCTTCCCCTATACTCCTCAGACTATATAGAAAATTCCATTAGCCAAAGCCCATGCCAACACTCCATTAGTCTGCCAGTTTACATTCAAAAGCAATACCCTAAGAAAATTATAAGCTAGAATAAAACTGAGCTCTTACAGCAAAGAGTTCAGAAATTTTCCTTTCTTCTAATATTTTTTTACATGCACTTACTGGATCTTCCATCTACCTTGCTGTCCCTTCCTGACTTTTTGTATCTCTCAACTGATCAGATCTTTCTGTAACCTCACAGATATCTATCTTTCTTAAGTGAATCCTCCCTGATCAGAGCACATGGAATCATGGGCTTGTTATTTCACTGTCTATATTGCTTTTGGAAGGGATTAAACATAGAAAATACAGATTGACAATACAATCTTATAAAGAGCTAAATTTCCATTCCTTACCTAAAGAAAGAATATTCACAGAGTGCTAATGTTCTCTTGTTTGCATGAATAGATGGAGAGTTGTTTATTTTTGTAACTGGCAATGAAAAAAATAACACTGTCTGCTAAATGAAAAAATAGCATTAATTTTAAGGAACTACAGAACTATTTTCAAAGAGCTCTTAGAAGTACTCATTCACAAAAATCCAGAAACCATATTTACAAACTTTCAAGGTTAAATTACAAAATTCTAGGATTAAGATTCTCTATCAAAAGAAATGCTTTTTAATATTTCAGTTAAAACTTTAACTACATCAGTATTTTAGAGGGACTTATTCCATTTCATCACAATAAACATTAAGCCCAGGAGCTACACGTCACAAAGCCTAGCGTACTTTGACAAATTAAAGAAAACCGTTAGCTGATGCAAGACTTGCTCTGACAGTATTCATGGTTGCAACCCACACGGATACAGGATGATCTTGTGAAGAATGCCACATCTCAATAAGAGGAGGTAAAAGGAAAAAAGTAAGAACTCTTAGAGACTGTTTACTGCTCACTGGTACCAACTGGAAACCATGAAATAATTCTGTGATCAAGTTTCAAACAACATTTAAAAAAAGAAGAAGAAGAAGAAGAAGAAGAAGAAGAAGAAGAAGAAGAAGGAGAAGGAGAAGGAGAAGGAGAAGGAGAAGGAGAAAGAAACAAACTGGGAAGAATTCCATCTGGCATGAAATAGTATCAGTATCTCAGGGATGAGAATAGTCTATGTTCAACTGAACTGTAAAGGGCACCAAAATGTGGCTATCTATGTTAACTACCTATCAAAATGTGGCAAAAGGTTATTTCACAGAAGTACAGACACAGTGTGATTGGATGAGGCTGCCAGAGAATATGGCACCTAAGTGTTGAAAAAAAAACTGACAGCAGCTGCTTCCCCGCTCCCGTCCTTTATCAGCTACATCCCTCTGAAATTCTTAATGTCCTCATCTCTGCAGCTAAGCATTTGTGAATAAATCCACTCAGCCTGTCGGTTGTGGGATGTCTACACAGCTTACAAGGATCTCCTTTACTGAACAACTCTCTCGTCAGTGGAGGATGGATATAGCAAGGGGATAAGGGAGAGACAGACACCCATAAGTGTGAGAGAAAGAAAAACACAGAGCTGACCAAATAATTCTGCTTCTTTTCTGGAAACTGGACATGAAAGCTTAAGGGGGGAAAAAAAGAGAAAAAAAATCAGTGCAGAAAGAGGAGAGACAAGAAGCAGGCACTTGAATCTAGCAGTTTCAGTACCTTCCCTGGCCCCTGCGGCACTCCTGCCCTTGTGCTTGGCGGGGTCCCAGATCCTGAGTGAGTAATGTCTCTCCTTTTCTATAAATGCTAGCTCAAGATGGGTTCCGTTTTACCCACGAGTCTGCACGCAGTGCACACTCATGCAGACACACGCATGCCCTCACAGTGGAGAAACTGAAGGGACACTGCTGAATTTGAAGCTGCATTAGAGATTGCTCATTTTTGGTGTTTATTCTCTGTATGGTGCACTCTATTAGGTCAGATCTCTAAGATTCAAAGTTAACAATATTTAGTGTTGTCAGATTCCAGATTGGGGCTTCAGGGACGACTTCAAGGGTGAATTGTTGTTTGCTTGTTTTAAGATTTTATTTATTTATTTGAGTGGGGGCTGTGGTGGGGGGGAGAAGGATAAGCAGACTCCCCGCTGAGCAGAGAGCCTGATGCAGGGCTCGATTCCAGGACCCTGAGATCACGACCTGAGCTGAAGGCAGCCGCTTAACCATCTGAGCCACCCAGGGTACCCTTCAAGGGTGAATTATTTATTGAGTTCTTAGGGGACAGAATAAAGTACTAACAGCTGGTGGGTAGTACCCAGTTGCTCCAAATAAACAAGCTCACTGTGCGTGCAAACAAGGATGTGGTGGGAACACTGAGGTTTTCTGCTCAATTACCTTTTTCTTAAAAATGGTAATTGCACAGATTAGTCCACTAATTCTACAAGGTTTATAGCAAAGAACAGCAGCTTCCTGCACAGCCCCCTCAGCCCCTCACGTCAGAGGCCTTCACTTTCATTCTTTTAGCTGTTCCCTCTGATACCCTGTACTCACTTCTGTATTTCCAAATAATATGCTCACAGAATTCATTGATTATTTTCATTTTCACATCCTATCTTTTGGCTTCCTACTGTGGAAGATGAGGCAAAGCATTATCTACATTAGAAAATATACATATACGTGACAAAAGCCACTCAGGTCCTATTCAAACTGCACAACAGAAGTTGTTAAAAATTATAATGCTAATTAACTGACAAACTCCAGAAATTTTCTGCTAATCAACACAATTCAAAGTTCAAAGCAGTGACTGACACTGCACTAAGCTAAGGCTTAACATTCCTCACTCCTTTTAGATCTATGTATTTCTTCATGTGCTTGCATTAGGTTATGAATTACACATGGATTTGGTTTGGTTCTTAATGAAAAATGTTACCACTAAATAGTTCTGAAAAAGTTCTGCAGTTACAAATCAAGGTATTTAACATAAAAGTCTTACACATTCTTTTCTAATTAATGTACATTGTTTCATTTTATAGGAAATTACTTTCATTTTTCACCTGGCATTTAACTTGCAAAATTATGCTTCACTTCCTCAAAAGATCTTTCCAGTATGACAACAATGAACACAAGACTTTTCTAATTTAAACAAGTCAAATGGAAAAATTCTTTGGGACATATAAAAACACCAATCTATCAACAAACTTGGAATTTATTCCTTTATACATACAAATACTTTAACTGTTAGTTGTACGAAGCTCAAGGGGATTTATTAATAAATTGCATATGATAATTGATTATAGGAAAAAAAAAACAAAAAAAAATCTATCTGTAAATTTAGTTGACAATCGGGATACCAATACAATGGTTCCAAATTTGTTAAGTAGCAGAATTTTGTGATCTAGTCAGTCCTGACTTATGCAATGGAACAGCAAATTTTACCTGGAAAAATAGCACTTTCTTATCCCAACAGGACTTTCACTTTAAATTCAGTTTGATTAATGACTACTTCAAATATAATTAAAGGGAAAGCTATATTAAAATACAATTGTTATAAGCTTTTACACTCAGGAGTGAGCCAAGGGTAATGTAATTTTTCATGTAATTTAAATTCACTCACATCTAAAACATTTATCTAGTATATACACATACCAGGTACTAGGGACAAAACAATGAAACAGACACCCATAGCCTGTAATCAGGTAATGTACCTTATTAACACAAAATATATTCAGTATTAAAATATCCTTATCAGAGTTAAGCAAATATGTGAGTGCGAATAATCTCATTCTTAAAAAGTACATCAAGGACAACCACATTAAGATGCTTTCCTAATATCGGTGGTGAAGTTTAGTGAACCTTTGCCACAAAGCAAAACCTGTGATAGAGTTACAAAGACACACATGAGATATCTGAAAGGCACACAACATTAAACAACTCTTTGATCATTTTCAGGATGCAATCACAGCTACTTAAATGTTAACAGTTGTGTCTTATCATTAGCCACATAATTTTTCCTGTGGTTTGATGAACAAATGCAGAGGAATTAAGAACTGTCTGAAAAGATGAGGTAAAATAATCATTTGAAACTGCATCTGAGCTCACATTCAGTCACATTTCTTACCTATTTACTTTGACTGACCTTTTTTTGTGGGTAAGGGGGACTAGGTAAAGTTGAAAGGAAAGGTTTGTGAGACAGAGTACATATTCAGCTATACTATCTGTTTACTTTGGCTGACCTTTTTTTTATGGGGAAGGGGAAGAAAGAGAAGTATCTGCCTGTGGAAATCTCTGTGCTAATAAACATAAGGATCAAAAAAGCCCATCAACCACACCAAAGTTAAGACACTTACTATATAAAGGAAAATCCCATGAGAGTAAATATGACAAAAAGTATTTGTGTGTCTGCTGCTTTGTTAAGATTCTAAGTTTACTATAATTAAAGACCATTTTCCTGCTTATGCAATATAATCAAGCTATTTATCTTATTTTACAATTAAACTGTATCACTAAATATCACATTTATGAAAAGGTATTAGTAAGAAACATTTTCAGTGTCTTATTTTACATGAGCAAATACAGCTTACTTTTTTTTCTCAAATCTTCTTATTTTTAAAATCACCAACCCACAGAAAAATTTAAAAAATATAATGAACACTCATATATTCTTTTTTTTTTAATTTTTTATTTTTTCAGTGTAACAGTATTCATTATTTTTGCACCACACCCAGTGCTCCATGCAACCTGTGCCCTCTCCAATACCCACTACCTGGATCCCCCAACCTTCCACCCCCTGCCCCTTCAAAACCCTCAGATTGTTTTTCAGAGTCCATAGTCTCTCATGGTTCACCTCCCCTTCCAATTTCCCTCAACTCCCTTCTCCTCTCCATCTTCCCCACGTCCTCCATGCTATTTGTTATGCTCCACAAATAAGTGAAACCATATGATAATTGACTCTCTATGCTTGTCTTATTTCACTCAGCATAATCTCTTCCTGTCCCATCCATGTTGCTACAAAAGTTGGGTATTCATCCTTTCTGATGGAGGCATAATACTCCATAGTGTATATGGACCACATCTTCCTTATCCATTCGTCCGTTGAAGGGCATCTTGGTTCTTTCCACAGTTTGGCGACCGTGGCCATTGCTGCTATAAACATTGGGGTACAGATGGCCCTTCTTTTCACTACATCTGTATCTTTGGGGTAAATACCCAGGAGTGCAATTGCAGGGTCATAGGGAAGCTCTATTTTTAATTTCTTGAGGAATCTCCACACTGTTTTCAAAAGTGCCTGCACCAACTTGCATTCCCACCAACAGTGTAAGAGGGTTCCCCTTTCTCCACATCCTCTCCAACACATGTTGTTTCCTGTCTTGCTAATTTTGGCCATTCTAACTGGTGTAAGGTGGTATCTCAATATGGTTTTATTTTGAATCTCCCTGATGGCTAGTGATGATGAACATTTTTTCATGTGCCTGTTAGCCATTTGTATGTCTTCACTGGAGAAGTGTCTGTTCATATCTTCTGCCCATTTTTTGATATGATTGTCTGTTTTGTATGTGTTGAGTTTCAGGAGTTCTTTATAGATCCTGGATATCAACCTTTTGTCTGTACTGTCATTTGCAAATATCTTCTCCCATTCCGTGGTTGCCTCTTTGTTTTGTTGACTGTTTCCTTTGCTGTGCAGAAGCTTTTGATCTTGATGAAGTCCCAAAAGTTCATCTTCGCTTTTGTTTCCTTTGCCTTTGGAGACATAGCTTGAAAGAAGTTGCTGTGGCTGATATCAAAGAGGTTACTGCCTATGTTCTCCTCTAGGATTCTGATGGATTCCTGTCTCACGTTGAGATCATTTATGCATTTTGAGTTTATCTTTGTGTACGGTGTAAGACAATGGTCGAGTTTCATTCTTCTGCATATAGCTGCCCAGTTTTCCCAGCACCATTTATTGAAGAGACTGTCTCTTTTCCACTGTATATTTTTTCCTGTTTTGTCAAAGATTATTTGACCATAGAGTTGAGGGTCCATATCTGGGCTCTCTAGTCTGTTCCATTGGTCTATGTGTCTGTTTTTATGCCAGTACCATGCTGTCTTGGTGATCACGGCTTTGTAGTAAAGCTTGAAATCAGGTAACGTGATGCCCCCAGTTTTGTTTTTCAACATTTCCTTAGCGATTCGGGGTCTCTTCTGATTCCATACAAATTTTTGGATTATTTGCTCCAGCTCTTTGAAAAATACTGGTGGAATTTTGATCGGAATGGCATTAAAAGTATAGATTGCTCTAGGCAGTATAGACATTTTAACAATGTTTATTCTTCCGATCCAAGATCCATCTTTTTGTGTCTTCTTCAATTTCTTTCATGAGTGTTCTGTAGTTCCTTGAGTACAGTTCCTTTACCTATTTGGTTAGGTTTATTCCCAGGTATCTTATGGTTCTTGGTGCTATAGTAAATGGAATCGATTCTCTAATTTCCTTTTCTGTATTTTCATTGTTAGTGTATAAGAAAGCCACTGATTTCTGTACGTTGACTTTGTACCCTGCCACGTTACTGAATTGCTGTATGAGTTCTAGTAGTTTGGGGGTGGAGTCTTTTGGGTTTTCCATATAAAGAATCATGTCATCTGCAAAGAGAGAGAGAGTTTGACTTCTTCACTGCCAATTTGGATACCTTTTATTTCTCTTTGTTGTCTGATTGCTGTTGCTAGGACTTCTAATACTATGTTGAACAAGTGGTGAGAGTGGGCATCCTTGTCGTGTTCCTGATCTCAACGGGAAGGCTGCAAGCTTTTTCCCATTGAGGATGATATTTGCTGTGGGTCTTTCATAGATAGATTTTATGAAGTTCAGGAATGTTCCCTCTATCCCTATACTTTGAAGTGTTTTAATCAGGAACGGATGCTGGATTTTGTCAAGTGCTTTTTCTGCATCAATTGGGAGGACCATGTGGTTCTTCTCTCTTCTCTTATTGATTTGTTCTATCACATTGAAGACATAGTGGAACAAGTTCTTCATGAAAATTTTCCTAATCTCACAAATGGAACCAGCGTTCATGTACTAGAGGCCGAACGGTCTCCACCCAAGATTATAGATTCAAGAAAAACATCAAGGCACCTGATAGTCAAATTGAGGAATCATAATTGTAGATATAATCTCTTGAAAGCCACTAGGACAAAGAGGCTCCTTACTTACAGAGGAAAGCCCATCAGAATAACGTCAGACCTGTCCACAGAGACCTGGCAAGTCAGAAAAGGCTGGAAAGATATATTCAGGGCACTAAATGAGAAGAACATGCAGCCAAGAATACTTTATCCAGCAAGACTGACATTCAAAACGGATGGAGAGATAAAGAGTTTCCAAGACCAGCAAGGCTTAAAAGACTAAGCAACCACCAAGCCGACACTGCAGGAAATATTCAGGGGAATTCTATAAAAGGGAAAAATCCTAAGAATAGCATTGAACAGAAATATAGAGACAATCTACAGAAAGAAAGACTTCAAAGATAACACGATGTCAATAAAAACGTATCTATCAATAATCACTCTCAATGTGAATGGCCTAAATGCGCCCATAAAACGGCACAGGGTTGCAGATTGGATAAAACGACAGGACCCATCCAGATGATGTCTACAAGAGACCCATTTTGAACCTAAAGATACACCCAGACTGAAAGTGAAGGGATGGAGAAGCATCTTTCATGCCAATGGGCCTCAAAAGAAGGCCAGGGTAGCGATTCTCATATCAGACAAATTAGATTTTAAACTAAAGACTGTAGTCAGAGATACAGAAGGACACTACATAATTCTTAAAGGGACTATCCACCAAGATGATCTAACAATTGTAAATATCTATGCCCCCAATATGGGAGCAACCAATTACATAAGAAAACTGTTAATCAAGATAAAGAGTCATATTGATATGAATACATTAATAGTAGGAGATCTTAACACGCCTCTCTCAGAAATAGACAGATCATTGAAGCAGAAAATCAATAAATAAACAAGAGCATTGAATGACACATTGGACCAGATGGACCTCATAGATACATACAGAACATTCCACCCTAAAACAACAGAATACTCATTCTTCTCAAGTGCACATGGAACCTTCTCCAGAATAGACCACGTACTGGGTCACAAATCAGGACTCAACCGATACGAAAAGACTGAGATTATTCTCTGCATATTCTCAGATCACAGTGCTTTGAAACTGGAGCTCAATCACAAGGAAAAGTTCCGAAGGAACTCAAACACCTGGAAGCTAAAGGCCACCTTGCTTAAGAATGCTTGGATCAACCAGGAGATCAAAGAAGAACTGAAACAATTCATGGAAACCAATGAGAATGAAGACACTTCGGTCCAAAACCTATGGGATACAGCAAAGGCGGTCCTAAGGGGGAAATACATAGCCATCCAAGCCTCCCTCAAAAAAATTGAGAAATCCAGAATACACCAGCTGTCTCTATATCTTAAAGAACTGGAGAATCAACCACAAATCAAACCAACTCCACACATAAGAAGGGAAATAATCAAGATTAGAGCTGAGATCAGTGAGATACAATGAGATCAACTGTATCAACCAGAGATACAGTAGAACGTATCAATGAAACTAGAAGCTGGTTTTTTGAAAGAATCAATAAGATCAATAAACCATTGGCCACACTAATCCAAAAGAAAAGAGAGAAAGCCCAAATTAATAAAATTATGAATGAAAAGGGAGAGATCACAACTAACACCAAGGAAGTAGAAACAATCATCAGAAGTTATTATCAACAGTTATATGCCAATAAGCTAAGCAACCTAGATGAAATGGATGCATTCCTGGAAAACTATAAACTCCCAAAATTGAACCAGGAAGAAATTGACAACCCGAATAGACCGAGATCTAGTAACGAGATTGAAGCAGTGATCAAAAACCTCCCAAAAAACAAGAGCCCAGGACCTGACGGATTCCTTGGGGAATTCTACCAAACTTTCAAAGAAGAAATAAAACCTATTCTCCTGAAGCTGTTTCAAAAAATTGAAGCAGAAGGAAAACTTCCAGACTCTTTCTATGAAGCCAGCATTACCCTGATCCCCAAACCAGGCAAAGACCCTACCACAAAGGAGAATTTCAGACCAATATCTCTGATGAATATGGATGCTAAGATTCTCAACAAGATCCTAGCAAACAGGACCCAACAGCACATTAAAAAGATTATCCACCATGACCAGGTGGGATTCATCCCTGGGCTATAAGGATGGTTCAACATTCGCAAATCAATCAATGTGATAGAACACTCACATATTCTTTGTCTAGGTTCACCAACTGTTAAAATTTTACATTTGCTTTATCTTTCTCTATAAGTACATATATCAAATAATATTTCTGCAGAACCAAATAAAAATAAGTTGCAGGAGTCATAAAGTTGAGTGTCTTTTTGTGATTCTGCTTCTTTTTTTAACAATTCTGATCAGAAATATAAGAACATATAATTATAGTGACACAGTACTAAGTACAAAGTTGAGGAATATATATGTGGATGAAAAAGAGAAGAAACTACATTTTGTTGAGTGCCGGATATGGGCCAGGCACTATTTAAATCTCAAAATAATATATTTTATGACTGCAGAAACAATGGCTCAGGGAGGTCAAGTGACTTTATAAAAGATTAAATACAACAATACCTAGTGATGGCAAATCTAGGATTTTAAACTCTCTCTCTTTTTCTATTACATCATGTTGCCTCCCTAAGCAGTAATTTTAAAACAAATATATACATAATATATAATAGTTTAGAGAAAAATATAGGTTGAATTGAAGTAGAAGTGGTCATGTGGTTACGGATTTTAAGAAAATGATTCACGTATATCACCTCTGTCTATATGTACAAATATGTTCTGTTCTGGGTCATGCTACACTAAATTCACAAGGTACGCTTCCCGCACCCCCACCTTGACAATGGAACAAGAATTCCCATTCACAAAGCTCCTCCACGATTTAAGCACCATAATTATCTTATTAAAGTAATGTTAGGGAAGACATGAATGATGAATACCTTAACCCTCCCTACCAGTACTTACACTTTAAAATAGAAAACTTATTATAACTATTCTCATTTAAAATGTCGGCTATTTCTTTGAGCACTTATTATGTGCCAAGGGTGTTTATAATTTCATTTAATCTTTCAAACAACCCTGCAAAGTATCATTTCATATTTCACAGCTAGCAAATGGAGGAAATGGCGTTTCAACAAGTCTAATGGACTCAAAAGGGCATATGCTTACCGCACCACACAGGGGATTTTAACTCCTAGAACTTTCCCATATGTCTCCAGAAACTAAAGGAAGGGGAGGGACAGTACTGCTTCTAGATAACCTTCTAGCCCCCTTAGTACTTCTTTCTCACCTACTTATTAATGTAGAATTTTTGTAAATTATAATTTATGAGTAGATATTTAGAAAAGTTAGCAATTCTATCATATCTTGCACTTAAACATTCTTTCTCAATGAAATAGTAATGAAGTTTTGGTCTTAGATTGTCTACTCTAATCTCTTCCAATAAAACCTTAAAATGATGTATGTTAAAGTTATAAACTATATTGTCTGGTCAGGAATGTATCGTATTTGTAACTTGGGACTGAAACATACTTCAATAGTTATTGAATATAGTTCACTTAATGACAGACCATCTGCTAATAACACTGCACTTATTTAGGAATCTGACTTTGAGAAGAACAACATCCCAAAATAGAGAACCAAAAAAAGATCCAGAAAAGTGAGTGCACATGAAAAATGGCTATTTTTAAGTCTGTGAATT
Source organism: Lontra canadensis (assembly GCF_010015895.1). NCBI lineage: Eukaryota > Metazoa > Chordata > Mammalia > Carnivora > Mustelidae > Lontra > Lontra canadensis. The sequence continues at coordinate 2,484,706 of NW_022631150.1, read as the reverse complement.
TTATTAAGTGAGCAGATTAAAAATAGTACATACAAAAGCAGAATAACATGTCACCTGGAAGTAAAGAAGGGTAGAGAAACATACAAAAAGCAAAAGAAAAGAAACTAGAAAGTAAAACTTTTCTGGAGCCACAGTTTCTCAGGACAGTTCTACCTTATATGGACAGTTTAATCACTTATACACTGTCACTCATACCTTGGCCAAAGAAGATTAGACTTTTTTAAAGAAAGATTTAAGACTGTATACATACCTAAGTCATACACCAATTAAAGAATTTTTAAAATTTTGTGTTAAGGTATCTGAAATCCCAACCATCAGCAATCTCCTTTAAATTCTTTTTTTTAAATTATGTTATGTTAGTCACCATACAGTACATCATTAGTTTCTGATGTAGTGTTCCATGATTCATTGTTTGCGTATAACACCCAGTGCTCCATGCAATCCATACCCTCCTTAATACCTATCACTGGGGTTACCCATCCTCCCACTCTTCCTTTCCTCCAAAACCCTCACTTTGTTTCCTGGAGTCCATAGTCTCTCATGGTTCATCTCCCCCTCTGATTTTACACATTCATCTTTCCCTTCCTTCTAATGTCCACCATGTTATTCCTTATGTTCCACAAAAAGGTGAAACTATATGACTGATTTATTTCTCTCTGCTTGACTTATTTCACTCAGAATAATCTCCTCCAGTCCTGTCCATGTTGATGCAAAAGTTGGGTACTCATCCTTTCTAATGGCTGAATAATATTGAAAAGAAGGACCACATGGACTCCATGTTCATAGCAGCAATGTCCACAGCAGCCAAATTGTGGAAAGAGCTGAGATGCCCTTCAACAGACAAATGGATAAAGAAGATATACACCTTTAAATTCTAGTTATAGCTTTCCAAACACCTTTCAATAAAAATGTATATACAAAGGTGTATGCTTTTGTGTATATACTTAAATGTGTATCTATATACACTTAAAGGTGTATACACATACAGCTATATAATAATGCTGAAAGGTTTTTAAATCCATAATTGTTAAGATAAAAGTATGGCACATAATCTTTTATGTGTCCATCATTGTCAAGACTCACTTATGTAGAATACTTCAATCCCAAATGATTATAGATATTATAGGCAATACTGTGTTTTGGCAGTTTAATCCCTAAGGAGATAATGTTTAACATAACAGGGGAAAATTATATGACTTGGAAATACAAAAAGGCCTGAGCTTACTAGAAGTGTTCAGGTATTAAGTAATATAAAAAGTACCAGCTTTAAAAATAAAAGACCTAGATTCAAATTTGGCTTCATTACTTGCCAGCTATGTGATAACAGCCTATCCTTCCACCTTCCAGTTAGCTGCCTTCTGGATAAAATGACTACACGCCCAAGGTGGTGGTGTGTGAATGAAAGGAAATACTGTATATTAACATACCTCATAAACTAGACATGGCTAATCAAAAATAAGAACTTGTATCACTTTGAGCGCTGGGGGTTATAATTTAAGTGGTGAATCACTAAATTTCTACTCCTGAAAACAACATTACGCTATATGTTAACAAATGGAATTTAAGTAGAAATTTGGAAAAAAATAAGTTAAATATAAGAACAGATATAGGTCTGGAAGAATTTGAGGCATAATAAAGACTCTCTATTTAGACCTATCCTGCTCAGTATTCCCACTGCCTGAAATCCACTGGGTAGGGAACTGCTGACCTTGGAGGAAGGGGAGTGAACTGCTAACTGGAGGGTCTGTCTTGGCCATTCCAGGACCCTATGCCCAGTCCCTGCCCATTAATGCCAGAGGTGTCTGTCAGCACCGCCACAAAACCAAATATGCCCCCATTAAGAATTACTACAGGTTTAATTTAAAGTGTAACTATAAATCAGGGAAATATACACAGTAAGCCTCAGGTCCTTTTGCCTCCAAGTAAATAAATGGATAAAAATGTTCTTCAACAGGCGTAAAAGCCACGGAACAGAGAGGAGGTAAAGAACGCTTACGTAAAGTTTATCTGGTATATAAATTTCCAGACATTTTCCAATGAAAAATGCACACATATACATATATTACAATTATAGACGCTTTTTAAAATCAGTAATTATTAAGATCACAATCACCTAGGTCTAGGCCAGCCCCAGTGGAATGCTGGAGCCAGCTCATTCTGGTTTGTGAGAGCTCACTGAGCACAGCTTCCCAACCTTGTGCTTATGGACATCAGGTCACACTGGCAGCACGATATTGGCCATGATGGGAAAACTTATACCACTGAACTCTTATTTCAAACATTACAAAACAGGTTACCTCCACCTGCCTAGAGAGTCAGTGGTTAAACATTTTTCTGGTTAGCCCTTATGGAATTATGTTGATTAATACACTGTTAATAAACTGAAATGGGGTCATTACCTGGTCTTATAAACATGAAAAGCACTGATAAAAATACTATAAGCACTGATAAAACCACAATGAGATACCATCTTACACCAGTTAGAACGGCTAAAATTAACAAGACAGGAAATGACAAATCTTGGCAAGGATGTGGAGAAAGGGGAACCTTGTTTTACTGTTGGTGGGAATGCAATCTGGTACAGCCACTCTGGAAAACAGTATAGAGGTTCCTCAAGAAGTTAAAAATAGAGCTACCCTATGATCCAGCAATTGTATTACTTGGTATTTACCCCAAAGATACAGATGTAGTGACACAAAGGGGCACCCCAATGCTCATAGCAGCCATGTCCACAACAGCCAAATTATGGGAGGAGCCAAGAGGTCCTTCTACAGATAAATGGATAAAGAAGATATGGTTCATATATACAATATACTCAGCCATCAGAAAGTATTAATACCTACCATTTATATTGACATGGATGGAACTGGAGCATATTATGCTAAGTGAAATAAGTCAATCAGAGAAAGACAATTATCATATTGTATCATTCATATGTGGAATATAAGAACAGTGCAGAGAATCATAAGGGAAGGGAAGGAAAACTGAATGGGAAGAAATCAGAGAGGGAGACAAATCATGAGAGACTCCTGACTCTGGGAAACAAACTGAGGGTTTCGGAAGAGGATGTAGGTGGGGGGGATGGGGTAACGGGGTGCTGGGCATTAAGGAGGGCATGTGTTGTGATGAGCGTGGGTGTTATATGCAACTGATGAATCACTGAACACTACATCTGAAACTAATGTCCTATATGTCGGCAAATTGAATTTAAATAAATACTAGTAGTTTCTACTTTTAGAGCTCTGAACTGAAACTAAATTTGAAAAATAGGTATTGGAGAACATGTTGATAAAAAGTTGCACACTGTCAATAAGAAAATGCACTCCCAGGAGGCACAACAAAAGGTCAGGTTGAAGGTGCCTGCTTTTGTAGCCATAAAATACAAATTGTTATCTCACCCTTGAAGAGGAAAGCTGAAATGGTCCTCGACCCCAAAGAGATGGTCTCCTGTCACCATCCATTCTGGCAGTGTAGTAACTTAGTAAGTGACCAACACTTACACAGCACTTGCTATGTGCAGCCTTTGTGGACATTACTCATCTCGTCCTCACAGTGAGCCATTGTGGTAGGCACCTTCATCCTCTCCATTTTACAGAAGAAGACATTGCACATACTGTTTTAAAATAGCATGTCCAAGTTTATGCAGCTAGTAAAAGGTGGCCAGGCTCCATAGGCTGTGGTCTTAACTCCTGTGTTACCCAGGAATGTGCCACCCAACAATTAGTCCATTCAACTTGTACTTCCTAGAACCCCAGATCTGTATTTGTGACTACATGTCTCTCTGCTACTCTCGCTAACCCCAACACAAATGACAGGCTCAGGACTCCCTGACGTGTTTCTACTTCTCTCCAGGCCTTTACTTTTATCATTTTGTCAGCAAGATATTCAGAACTGTCTATTATGTCTATTATAAGGGCTGTCAGATAACAGGCATTCTATAAAAATGCCTGAATTTTAAAGCAGGGTACAGCCCTACCATATGCAACCGAAGTAAGTAGCTTAACAGTGGAATTGGAAACATTAACGTTGCTGGTATAGGCAGAGTGTTTCACATCACACTAGCTTGGATGAGCACATCCAAGGAAAACAGGAACAGGACACTCCCTGTTTTTCCACCCAAAAATTATATAGTTAAAAAAAAAAGCAAGAAAGAAACAAAACACTGCTTGTTTCGTATATTACTACTAAAGACCATTGACAAAGAATGTTTGGAAGGTTAGAATATTTATAAAAGCAACATGAAGCTGAAGAGTATTACTGTGAGTTTAAATTTATTGTATTAGTTTTATCAATTTTAGGAAAGTTAGATCTTTAAGTAGCTGAGAAGTATTTGCTATACCTGGAAGAGATAAAATGTTGCTTTTTCTAATGAAAAAACATAATTTTAACAGCTTTTACTTTTGTTTGGCTGCCATACATTGTGGATCTGCTGATTCCCAACTGCATTTACTGAACAATCCACTTAGTATGAAAGCAAAACAGGCACTCAAAATTCAACTCATGCTCAGGCATGGTCGGCATAGCAAACATTCCTCAGCAGAAAAAGAAGTAACCTGGGGCGCCTGGGTGGCTCAGTGGGTTAAGCCTCTGCCTTCGGCTCAGGTCATGATCTCAGGGTCCTGGGATCGAGCCCTGCATCGGGCTCTCTGCTCAGTGGGGAGCCTGCTTCCCCCTCTCTCTCTGCCTGCCTCTCTGCCTACTTGTGATCTCTGTCTGTCAAATAAATAAGTAATCTTAAAAAAAAAAAAGTAACCTAATGGAGAGTACATCAGAAGAAGATGATGTGCTAAAAACGATGGTGACAACATTTACAAAAGAATGGAAATAATTTACTGTGAAATATTTTAGATTCAGTACCATCTTTGAGTGAAGTTTAAAAAGAACTGATGTGTATTTTTTTAATAGACTTTATTTATTTATTTGATAGAGAGAGAGAGAGAGCGAGCACAAACAGGGGGAGTGGCAGGCAGAGGGAGAGGGAGAAGCTGGCTCCCCACTGAGCAGGTAGACCTGAGCAGGGAGCCTGATGTGGGATTCGATCCCAGAAACCTGGGATCATGACCTGAGCCAAAGGTAGACACTTAACTAACTGAACCACCAGGCCCCCCAGAACTGATGTGTAATTTTATAGAGTGTATTGCCCATCAGCTAAAGGGAGTTTTGATATTTTTCATAAGGTTGGAACCTTTATTTAATCTAAACACACTAATTTCAAATGCTATGTTACACATGAATTTTTAGATTTTTATTACTTCTTCAGTGAAACATAATGAGCTACTACACAGGTAAAGAACTTAAAGCATTTCTATTAGATATGATAATGACATAAAACAAAAATATGAAACTTGAATTTTATAATACTAAAATGTCCTTAACATCACTTTTGACATAATACACACAATATAAAATATGTTAAAATAAAATCTTAAAGTCTAAAAAAAACTAGACAAAATATAAAAATGGACAAGTAAATGAAAACTTATATTTGAAGAGCTTATGTTATAAGAAACTGGCCATCCAAAATCTAGAGGTAGTATCTGTATAATTATCAGTGCTGAAGATCGGACAGGTTATTGTTGGTCTTTTGTCTTTTATCTTTTTCTTTTTACTAAAATGAGTTTTCTGACACTAAAAATATCATGAATCCAATGAGATTTAAAATTCTTCAGAGGATAAATTTAACTCATATCACATGGGATAAAAAATCTACCAAAAACATATCTCTTCTGACCTTTCCAATGCATGGTCATCACACACAAATAATGAGAACTAAACTCACACAAGGCATTACTGTAGTTAAAGTATTCTCAGCACGTTTTGAGAATTACAAAATACAGTACATATATTCAAAAATTAAATTTTAAAAAATTATTTTGTTTTCTTTTTGTACTTTCTCATAAGAAAGTCTTTGGTAGTACTATACTTAATAACCTCCAGTTATATTTAGTATGAAGGTAGTAGTGCAGTAAAGTAGCCATAATGTAGGTTAAAATTAAAATTCTATTTCTGGTAAAAAGAAGATGCTGCTTCTACATACTGCCTGTGATGGAATTTGATTTAAGTTTTTTACTTCACTTCATACTGAGAAAATGATTACCAATTTTGCAGGGAGGAGGAAAAAAGAATTCCAGGCTTTAGGCTTGACTAGGAATAATATTCCCATGAAAATCTTAAAATGGCCCTGGTGAATGGAAGCTTAAGGGACACTAAAAGCTTGGCTGGAAAGGAAAGAGAAATATACAAGAGAAGTTAAAAGCAGATAAAGGAATAAGTTACAGGGTAAGGGGGAAATTAGGGAATTAGAGAACAATGATAGAGGAGGGAAAGGGGGTGATTTCATGGAGTCCTGAAAACAAGAGCATATGGGGTTAAGAGCTCTCGTGTCCAATGGTAGCAGAGAAATGGATAGGTACAGATTCAGATCAATCCTCAGGCTTGCAGTGGAAATTGAGATAATTTGTGCTTGATCCCTACAGTTTTTTTTTTTTAAGAAATATAAAAGGCCTTTTAGTGAATAAGGTTGGTGAGGTGTCTTGAGAAGAGAAGCAAAGGTTGAGACAGTGAAAATTAGCACAGTATTTTCAAGCAGGTCTTCTTCTGTATTTCTTATACTCAATTTGTGAGGAGAGATATTATTAATTCCATTTTACATATGAAGAAACCTGGACTCTAAGTTATATGGGAAAACTGCATTAAATGTTTTTTTCAGTTATATGTTAAGGATCTCCTATTACTCACTATAATTTCACTTTTTCCAAATGCTTACAAATACAGCAATGACGCTTCTGACCTTGCAGCATGTCACCAAAGCCATTCCTCTCCCCAAAAGCACTAAACATCTATCCCCCAATCTCCAGTCTTGCTCAGGGTTCAAGAAAGAAGCAAAACCTAATTCTCAGAAATGGAAAAGTAAGACTGTGAGCCTCAAATTGCGATGATTTTTGAGGACGTTTAGCTACCTACAAGACTCTGGAATACTACAGTTTGCATTCAAAAGTCCAGTCTTAACAAATACTTCTGAAACAAATTTACATCTACCAAAATAAGGCATTTCCCAATTGGGTCCTCAAAGATACTTAAGGATATAGATAAAATAGGGCATGGCCAGTAGGATTAAGACCATGATAACAGTTCTGAAAAGAAAGTATAGGTAAGTTACTAGGTTTTCCCTTTAATTAAAAACAGGACAGAAATGGATTTAATATGCCTCTTAGTAATACCTCGAAACCAGAAAGACCCAATTAAAATTCTTAGAGACACTAAAATGAGATCAAAAGATTAATGCCCCATCTCATTTGGTCAAGTCTCCAGTGATCAGTTTCAAACACCAGAAAGGTCTTTGAAATCCAAGGACTAGATTCTATATCCAGAATCCCTTTTGAGCCCAAAAGTGACACCATGTAAAGAGACAAAACTGAAAGTTCAACTCTTCATCCTGCTCACCCCATCCAAAGGATCTCATATCACTGGCCATACACATCTGGCTGAAATCCTCTCCTGACACTCTCCTGTGCTAAGTGGGCTGGTCCTTTATTTCAACAGTAATTCTCTCCTGCTTTTTGCTCTTCCTTCTCTAAACATACTCATTCTGATGGACTGATCTGTCAGTAAGTTAATGGTCTTCCAATCCATATTTACAGCCCAAACCTCTAGCCAATAATCTAGTTCCACAATTCCAGTTTGGAAAAGTTTGGGGTGGACGGCAAGCAACTGCCAAGTTTTCTTCCTGTCTGCCATGTTGCCACTCTTTGGCTCCCATGCCAGAAGTTTTATATGGACTATTAAAAAAACTGGTTATGGCACCCCTTTAATTGATAGCTGGAAGCCTCAGTGTGATTATGTTTCCCAATTTATCTGCATGCTTGTATTGGATTTAAAAAAAAAAAAAAGTTAGGGCATGTAATTTCTCCCAAGGTATTGTAAATAATTCTATTCCACAGTACATTCCACAGAAACAAAGTTATATAGCTTCTGCCACATCAATTACTGACTCAGAAGTAAAGGAGAGAAGAATTCTGGGTAGTTGAGGCAGTGAGGCCTTACAAATTCAAAACTCCTAGTGCATCTTCACAAAAACTAATATGGAAGAAGGAGAACAAATAAAACTACACAAAACTTGGGGTGCGTGGGTGGCTCAGTCAGTTAAATACCTAATTCTTGATTTCAGCTCAGGTCTTGATCTCAGTGTTGTGAGAACGAGCCACTCGACAGGCTCCATGCTGGGTATGGAGCCTGCTTGAGACCCTCTCTCTCCCTACTCCATCTACCCCAGCTCATATGTGTGAACTCACTCTCTCTCCATCTCTGAAAAAAAAAAAAAAAAAAACCAACCTATACAAAACTCAAGCTTCCAACACACGTGAAATTCTAATTACAGGTAAAAAAAGAAAAACAACCACAATGAGCTATCTCTCATGTTTTGGCTGTAAGCCTAATTGGACACTTTAATCTATAGCAGGGAAAACTGAATCGCAACAATCAGGGTCCCCAGGGAAAAAAGATCAAATAACTTACAAGGACAAAAGAATTAGACTGGCATTGGAATTCCCCAAAACAAGACAGAAAGTGAGGCAGAAAAAAGGTAGCATTTTCAAAAAACTCCAGAAATGTAAATCAAAGAGTTTCTATTCAGATAAGCTACACTTTAAGAACAAGGCTATAGAGAAACAGTTTTAAACCTGCAAGAGCTCCTGAGAATTCCGAACCCATCAGCTCTTCTTAAGGAATCTACTAGAAAATAAACTTCATCAAATAAGACATGATGGGGAAATTTCAGCAAAAAGATTGATGATGAATATTTAATATATTTAATCATATATCTAAGACTAAACCACACGTGAAAACAAGAGTGGAAAATAATTTATGTTAAACGTTGCAAGGTTTGACAAAGTATAAATAAAATAACTCAAAATTTGATGGAGAAGAGGAAGGGGATAAAAAGGAAAGTAGAGTGAATTCACTGCTTGTTGTATATGTAATAAGCAGGTGTTAAAATAACATTAAAAACTCATGAGTCAGATAATGGTTACATTTTTTAAAACAGGGGACTAAAGGTATTAGAAAATTTAAATTTCCAAAGGCAACCACTAGTACAAATAAAAACTTACCTAAATATTACAAAAATTTAAATAAAAGAACAAAATAAACCTTCAAAACACAACCAAAATACATCATATTTAGAAACAGCAAGTAAAACACAAGACACGTAACAGTCACCACATAAAATGATACAACAGACTTGATACCAAACATGTTTTTATCAAAAAATATGGATAGGTTAAACTTGACTATTACTTAAAAAGACTTTTTATTTAGTTCACCTAGCAAGACCCAAACATATGCTCTTTATAAAGGACATACCAAAACCAAAATGCTTCAAAAAAGCTAAAAATGAAGGTATGGGGAAAAATGTACCTGGAAAGTGGAAACACTATGAAAGCAGGGGCAGTGACACAGGTAAGAGACAAAGCACAACTAAAGCTTTTGAAAAGGAACAACTGTGACAAAGAAGGATTCTCTTTGATGCCAAAAGTCTCAATTCACTAAATGGCCGTTATAAATATCTATGCACCAAATAACAGACTACACTATCTACCTTTATGAAATCAAAACTACAAGAGTTGCAGGAGACAGATAGAAGCTCACTGATAATACTTTTAACATCCCACTCTCAGTACAAAACAAATTAAGTGGACAAAAAATAAAACAGGATACAGAAAATCTAAACAACAATCAGTAGAGCTTATGTTACATATTGGACTTTATAGCATGATAATACAGAATATACCTTCTTCTTAATTTCTTATGAAACATTCACAAACATTGGTAATTTATTAGGTCCCCTCAAAATCAGTATGTTCTATAAAACAATGACTAAAAATTGTATTCTGTGCTCACAATGCAATAAAACTATAAATTTTTAACAAATTTTTAGAAATTAAAAAGCCCTTTCATCTGGAAATTAAATAACTTTCTATTAAACAACTCTTGGAAGAAAGGGGAAATACAAACAGAAGTTACAAATTTTTTAAAAATGATAATGAAACATTATCTATCAGAATGTATGGGCTAGAATTGAAATAGTAACTAGAAGAAAATTCATAGCCTTAAATACTTTATTAACAAAATGAAAGAATAAAAATATATTCCTGGCTCAAAAGTAAAAAAAGAACAAGATAAGCCAGAAGAGAGTAACAAGAAGGAAATAATAAAGATAAAAGGAGAAATTAATGAGGTCATGAATAGAAAAATAATAGTTCAGTTAATAAACCAAAATCTTATTTGCTGGAGAAAAATAACAAAATACATATACCATTAAATAACTGAAGAAATCACAAACATACAAAGTCAGAAATAAAAGTGAAATAACCATTGAAACAGGAGAAATTAAAAAATCGTGATACTACTTAATAGACATTGGTAAAAAATAAATTTGAAAATCTATAAGGATAATTTCCAAAACTGATCCCATTAGAGATGAAAAGTTTAAATAGACCAATTTTCGTACAAGAAATACGGGTATCAAGAAAGTACTCCACAAAAAGAACCACGCCTGGATGGTTTCACAGGGGAATTCAACCAAGGCTTCAAAGACCAAATAGCCTCAATGCTGTATAAATTGTTCCAGAACTCTGAAAACTAGGACAACTTCTTAATTCTTTTTTATGAGACAAGTAACACTCTGATACATAAATCAAAAAAAGAATGAATGGAAAAAAAGGAAGCTGTACACCAATATCACCTTTGAATACTAATGCAAAAGCTCTGAATAAAATATTAGCAGACCAAATTCAACACCACATAAGAAAATAATACACAAAGATCAAGAGAGATTTAGTCCAGGAAGGCAAGGTAGTTCAATTTATTAATAATTCCTTAATAGCTCTAAGAAGAAAAATCATGATCATTTCCACAGATGCTGAAAAAGCCTTTGACAACACTTAACATACATTCCCGACTTGAAAAAAGATCAAGAAAACAAGAATTGATGCACACTTTCTTAGCATGACTTAAACAACACAAGTTTGGACTGTGTGGGGCCACTTACATGCAGGTTTTTTTTTTTTTTTTTCAGTAAATATACATACAGTACTGTAAATGCATTTTTTTCTTCCTTGTGATTTTCTTTTTTGAAAATATTCATTCATTTGTAATTTTATTTATTTATTTTTCAAGATTTTACTTATTTATTTGACAGAGAGAGAAAGCAGGAGCAGGAAGTGAGGCAGAGGGAAAAGCAGGTCCCAGAAAAGCAGGGAACCTGATGCAGGGCTCAATCCCAGGACCCTGGGATCATGACCTGAGCAGAAGGCAGACACTTAACTGCTGAGCCACCCAGGAACCCCTACCTTATGATCCTCTTAAGAACATTTTCTTTTCTCTAGCTTACTTTAAGAATACAGTATATGATACATATGACATGCAAAATATATGTTAATCAACTGTTTACATTATAGGTGAGGTTTCTGGTCAATAGCAGGCTATGAGCTAAATTTTGGGGGAGTCAAAAGTTATGCAGGGGTCAGTACGCATAACCCCGGGTGCTTGAGGGTCAACTGTACTTTCACTTAAAGCCAACACCTTACTTTTAACAAGGAAACATTAAAGGCACTTTCATGAATATAGAACTAGACATTATAACACTATTTAGCACTTTAATAGAGGTATCTGCCAATGCAATTAGAGAAATCAATCAGAGGCATCAGAATTGAAACTGAAGATGCATGACCATCTTTCTTTGCAGATGCTTTTGGTCAGGTACTTGGCAAACCCTAAGGAATCAATGATCTTTAGATGGTAGAGAAACAGGCATTTTCAAACACTGCTGCTTGGAATGGAAATTGATACATTCCTTTTGGTGGGAATTTGGTGCTATCTAACAAAACTATATGTAGGCTCACTAAAATTTTAATTCAGCAACCTCACTTCTAGGAATATACTCTGAAGTTAGTTCTCTAATAATGTGCACATACATACATACATACATACAAGGTTATTATTCACTATGCATTGTTTATTTACAAAATATTTGAGGACATGCTAAGTTCCCATATGTAGGAGAGTAGTTGAATAAACTATGGTACATCAACATAATGCAGTATTAAAAGAATGAGAAGTATCTCTATGAATTTATATAAAGTGATTTCCTGGATATATTTTATATGAAAAAAAGTAAAATTGAAGAGAGTATCCAGAGCACTCCGTTTTTGTATAAAAAGAGGGAAATAAGAAAATAGACATTGTCTACTTATCTGAATAACATAGATTATTATAGGGTGAAGGATCCTATAGAATGGATTGGAAAGAATAGAGGAAATAGCTCTTTCTGAATATAGCTTTTTATACATCTTGACTTTGGAACCATGTTACTGTTTTGTCTGCTCAGAAAAATAGATAAAATTAATAAGGATGGTAGGAAACCCTAAAATTGACTACAAACAGAAGCAAATGAATCAAACTGTGTTTCCAATGAATGACACAGCCACACTGATGGGAGGGGAACAGAATTAACCCAGATAACCTTTAAAACACGTATTTGGACTAGGAGGGAAAAGGCGCTAAACAAACGTGAACTCTAATTAGTAATAACTCTGTTTCAGAGAGGAACGGCTCCGCAATTCTAAAACTACTTTCTGAGCATTCTAGGGTTTGCAAGTAAGTTAATGTATTATGTACATGGGAATTAGGAGTTACACATCTGGAAAAGGAGAAAAAACAGAATAAACCCTGTGCAGTGTGGGATTGGAACTGGGATATATGGATAGAGACACACATACACACATATATATTCATACATAGCTGTGGATGTACACACACATATATATACACACTCATCTATATATAGTCACAAACATAATAATAGCCTTGCTGGTTTTTTTTCAACTATAACAATCTCAGCCTTAAGATTCATATAATTAGACCTGAAGACATGGAATTTCACAATTTTTAAATTCTAAGTTTAAAAAGTACTGGCTATGCAGCCTATTGTGTGAAAAGTCATCACTACAGCAATAGCTATCAGGAAAAAAGGCTTTTAAGCAGAACAGCCAAGCTACCTTTAGATAGCAAAGAATTTATATACAGGGCCAGATCATAAAAACAGAAAAAATGTAATATTAATCCTAGTGCAAATATTCAAATGTGCTCAGCTCAGACTATTTTCAGATTACTATAATAAATACATTATTTTTCATAAAAGTTGGAAAAGATGCTACTTGGTATTTCACAATGAAACTTATCAAAATCTACTGTACCTTACAGTGAAATCATAGGAGCAAGAGGCCAGAATGGAAGCATGAAATGGTGAAAACTACAAAAACAAAACAAAACTTTTTAAAGTTAGCTGTAATTATAACATGCTACTTCATAAGGTTATTCGCATGAGCACTACAATAAAGTTTAATTAGGACTGTAGCTTAAAATTAGGTTTCCCCAAACCTTACGTGCTTTAATTTAAGGCAAAAATCTTCTGGCCTTTTAAGCATGAGCTGCAGGAAACAGATTTACTTTTATATTCTCCAAAGAAAAGTCATTACTCAAGCTTTTTAGCACTTATTTAGAATAAAATATTCCCAAAGGGTTGCCCTTCTGGAAAAATTAAATACAATTTTGCAATGCCTATCCAAAAATGACTCCTACCAATGTAAGGGAGTTAAGTGATCATACAATATGTAATAATATAATTTACCAATTTTATGAATATATACTACAGTTGCTATATGCACAAGTATCAAGTTATCAATTAATTGTTAAATAAAAACATCTTTAAAAGAATTTTTATGTTATTGGTATATCACAATTAATGCAAAGGGTATCAAGAACAAAAACAGCAAATTTAAAGACAAATATCTTTTAGATAAGTAATCAACATACCTTAATAGGCTGCCCTTTGTAATTATATTTCTTTAGTTTTTTTTTCTTCCCAGTACTTTAGTGGTTATATACATACATATAACTACATTCAAATATGCTTTATAGTTTGCAAAATACTTTCAGTAAATTACCCAATTTCACTCTCAAAAACACTGTGAAATAAATACTGAAAATATTTTTCAACTGCTATAACCTGTGTGCCATTAAAACAACAACATGGCACCAGGTATCACATGCTGAGTTACAACCAGTAAAATTTTAAATATTAATTTAACTGAAAAGTCAGAATTCTGAAATAGGAATAACCCAGTATCTTATTTAAAAGATGAATAAAATACTTCTTTACCCTTAGTATAACAAAACAAAGAATCAAATTGGGAGATGTCACTTAATAAGATGTTTTCCACAGTGACTTAGCAAAACCCACCAATAAAAGCTGGGAAGCTAATATAAGTCCCCTTAGAACCAGGCACATTTCTCAGAAGTGGTAGAAAAAAGTTACCTTCATCTCATTGTCTGCTGTTGGCAGAGTGGAAAATTTTCTATACCCCAAATGTTGTGAACATTCATACTTATTACCATGTTAGAAAAAAGAAACCTCTCTGTAGTTTCAACCACTGAATGGGAAATTACGAAGAATACTAAAAGCAAATTACCATAGTTAAAAACACATAAAAAAGAATAGTAGTAGAATGGAAAGGACAGAATGAAAAAAACATTTCTATTTAAGCTTAAGCACTGATCGTCTACATTGTCCCAATTCGTTTAGTAATTATTCAAATATTTTTACCTAATTTTAGCTTTCATTGTTCATCACCAATTGGCTAACAGAAATATGCACAAAAAGCACCCATAACCCCAACTCCTAAACATGTTTTCTATATACTTCATTATGTTTTTATTTCTACTCTCCAGGTAAAAAGAAAAACACTTACTTTCACTCTCCTAATAGCGTAGGTGTGACCAAGAAGTTCAAACACTGGCTGTCGTACATTCCTCAGGTCCCAGCCTCTCAAACTACAATCCACGGCCCCTGTCACGAGCAAATTCTGCAAAAAAATTCAGAGAAAAGTGAGCAGTGCACAGGTCAGAACAAGGCACAGTCTCAAATGGCACTGTAGGTTCTCCAATCTACTTGTAGTAGTATCAGTAAGTATACAAGGGGTTAAAAATAACACCCCTCAAATGAGCCCACCTTCCTCTTGAGTGTATTGTGAGGCTTTATCAGGCTTTAAAAGGCAAGAGGCTTGTTAACTGAGGAATATGGGGGAAAACGAAAGGGTATCAATTTGATTTTTATGTTTTTCTAAATCTAATTCAATCATTGTTTCCCACTCTCATGGGCCATGTCTTAATACAATATCTAATCCTATCTGAGAACCTCTGCAAATAGTGATGAGTCTCCTATCTGGTCAGGTTTTACAAATCCCTCTATCTAGAGCCCTCAGTGAACCACAGTTCCTAGCTGAACAGGCCAAGTGCTAGGCCCACAGTCAGCCCCCTCCCATGTCAACCAGGGCAGTAATTCATTGTCTGCATGTGCTAGGTTTAAGCGTAAGCTCATTGGAGGGAAAATTTCAATAATTTAAAACAAAAACAATTTTAACAACTCTCAATTATGTATCAGCACCTTTTTTAGAATTCCCCAAAGTATAACATATAGTCCACAATTCATTTTCCAGATGGAAAACTCATTTATGATGACAGAGATTTGAAATGCAGTTATCAGCAATGAAATGGTTATTTAGATCAAGTATTATTATTGAATATGTACTCTATTTTCTTTTAATCTATTTTATTTCTTTTCAAAGAACTCTGCCAATAAAATGCTCTCTTAACTTCCTCTAGTTAATTGAAAAGTGAGAAGAAACAAGGAGTATGTTTTACCTGTCCGTCCCAGGCAACAGACAACCTCAGGTACATAAATAGTATCTCAACACACATTTAATCCATTTCTATTCTGAATTCATATGCTCATGTGGTTAACTAAAGCTTTGCAAAGAGGTAAAAATAGACACTGTTATCTACAGAAGCATGAAGTTTGGTTAGGCTTATAGGGGAAGATGAAACAAAATTTTTAAAAAAACTGGTAGACCAGGGCACCTGGGTGGCTCAGTGGGTTAGTCCTCTGCCTTCAGCTCAGGTCATGATCTCAGGGTCCTGGGATCGAGCCCTGCATCGGGCTCTCTGCTCAGCAGGAAGCCTGCTTCCCCCTCTCTCTCTGCCTGCCTCTCTGCCTACTTGTGATGTCTGTCAAATAAATAAATAAAATCTTTAAAAAACAAACAAACAAACAAACAAACAAAAACTGGTAGACCGTCAAACTAAAAATCAAATTACAAATAGTTCAGCAGCCTAACCAGCAAAGTGAATGAGAAATGCAAGCAGACAATACAAATTGGTGGGGTTAAGAGCAATAAAGAAAAAAATTACATAAACTGTAAAGCAGCTTCCCAAATAAGCAAGTAGGCCTGCACTGTTGAACTTTGAGAATTTCTATTTCTTACTCTGCCTGTTTCATGTGCACTTAAATCCAATTAATGCTAATGCAGGTCACTCACAATCATCAATTAGAATTGAAAGGGACTGAATTTAACTTAATGGTCCATAAACACTACCAAAATCCACATAAGGCAAGAGAAAATAAAATCCTGAACATTTCAATAAAAAGAAGGGCTCAGCAGCAAGGGACAGATCCAGACAGGAGGGTACCTCATTGTATTTACACCAGTCACAGCTCAAAATTTCTGCCTGATGTGCAGGAACCACAATTCTGACTCCTGTTGACTTCACATCCCAGATTCTCAGAGTTTGATCACCTGGTGAGAGATGAAGACTTGATCACTTTCCATTACACCACTTGGATGCTTAGTGACACTGTATTCATGATGATAAATTAAGGGAAAATACACTGGTTTACTGTGAGGTTACTACCATTTATATATTACATATATATTGGTTTTGTTTGTTTTGTTTTTTTAAGACTTAGAGAAAGAGCGAAAGCCATTCCACGTGAGTGGGAATGGCAGAGGGAGAATGAGAGAGAATCCCCAGCAGACTCCGCAGTGAGGCGGAAGCCCAATGTGGGGCTTGATCTCATGGCCCTGAGATCACTCCCTGAACCAAAACCAAAAATTGGAGGCTTGACTGACTATGCCACCCACGTGCCCCCACATACATTGATTTTAGCTATAATAATGTATAGGAACTACTAAAAGTGAGGAACTACAAAACGTAATGTGTCACGACAATGTTTATACATCTACTCAAAGCAGGAAAATCTGAATTTCACACTGAAACAAGGACAGTGATGACTATATACACACAAAAACACATAGTGCATTTCTCTTCAGGACAGGAAAAAGGTCCTGAAAATCATCGGTTTCTAGTCTATAAGAAACCAAATGCTAACAATTTTACTGTTAAATGTGGGCAGTCTACCAAGTCAAAATAGAGAACTTTTAATCTTTGTGTTTATGTTTACTACATTTTAACAGGCCAGCCAGAGGTATATTTCTCTCCTTGGAAAAAAAAACAAGTTGAAAAATTTAGGGATTATATCTTGCATTATTACAAAAATGGTTCACATTGCTTAGCTTCACAGTTACCTGATTAAATGTTTTATATGCTGTTTGCCTTTGATCTTTATAAATTAAAAGACAACAAAATGACCTGATGAATAAAACTCAGGATATATATATATGTATTAACATCACAGTAAACTAGAAACAGGCAGTGATGCTGAGAGTAAGCTGGTACAGCTAGATGAAAGAACATGGTCTATGGCGTGATGGCAGTCAGGGTCTGAAATTCTGTTTAGTAGCTGTGTGACCCTGCACAAGTTATATAATATTTCTGAGCTGATTCCTCATTTCTAAAAAAGCAACAGAATGCCTGCATTCAGGGTTGTACAAGCATATAGTGTAAAAAAGTTTCTGGCACTTAGCATGGTCTCTGGCACAAAGAGATACCTTTATATATGATATATGATAATACTAAAATTTTAAATTATCCTCTGCTTACTTACATACATTATCCTGCATTCCCAATTCTAAATCATATTGTCATGTAGCTACATTTAGGAATTTTAGATAATGCTTTTTTTTCCTCGATTTCTTTGGAAGTTGTTTAAGAAAGATAAGCATTAAATTGTCAGTGGTAATGAAATGTAGAGGTTAAGAATGTGGGCTCCAGAGTTCTGGGGCTTAGTCCTAGTCTAGCTCAATCATTTGGTACCTGTTGATATTTAATCAAGTTCCTTAACTTACCTGAATCTCAGTTTCCTTACCTGTGATAAAATATTTACCTTATCAAGTTTAAATGAGATAATATACTTGAAAAAAATAAGAAAGCATACCCATGATTAGAAGTCATTCCCATTCCTATTCAGAATGCTGTGAATAATGGCCAATATTTATTGAGTGTTTACTTTATGCCAGGTGGTGGTCTAAACATTTTGTATGCCTTAACTTTTTAAAACCATAAAAACTGAGGTAGAAATTTTGATAATATAACAAGTAATTTTTATAGTAATTTACAAATGAGGAAACTAAAGATTAGAGTACCAAAACATTACAAGGAATACGGGCCAGTCCATGAAGAAGTAACTGTTATTCTAGCAATATTATCGGAGTCTCACAAAACATAATGAACAAAAGAAACCGGACACAGAAGTATAAAAACCGCAAAGCTAATCTATTAAAAGGCAGGACAGTGGTCACCCACCCTGGAGTGGGGTAGGGGAGCCTCTCAGAATGTTCTGTTTCTTGATCTGGGGGCTACATACACACCTGTATGTGCTCACTGTGAAAATTCTTTGCATTGTACACTTAAGATTATGCACTGTTCCACATGTGTATTATACTTTACTAAAAGATTAAGCAATTGCACTACTAAGTGATTCAAAGGGGCACATGGACCCCAGTGTTTATAGCAACAACACCGATAATAGCCAAACTACAGAAAGAGCCCAGATGTCCACAGAAAGATGGATGGAGAAAGAAGATGTGGGGTGTATGTGTACATCTATCTCAGCCATCAGAAAGAATGAAATCTTGCCATTTACAACAACAGAGATGGAACTAGAGGGTGTTATGCTAAGCAAAATAAGTCAGGCAGAGAAAGACAAATACCATATGATTTCACTCATATGTGGATTTAAGAAACAAACCAGATGAACACAGGGGAAGGGAAGGAAAAATAAAATAAGATAAAACAGAGAGGGAGGCAACCCATAAGAGACTCTTAGCTCTAGAAAACAAAAATGTTGTTGGAGGGGAGGTAGGTGGGAGGATGGAGTAACTGGGTGATGGACATCAAGGACAGTGGTTGATGGAATGAGCGCTGGGTTTTATATGCAACTGATGAATCACTAAATTCTACCTCTGAAATTAATAATACACTATATGTTAACTAAACTGAATTTAAATTTAAAAATACATCTATATGTATTTTTATATGACATGCCTATTTATATAGGAAAAAAAGATTAAGCGAAACACCCAATAACAAAGACTGGGTGGGTGTCCACTCCACATCTCTCTGGAACAATATTTTGGTTCCTTGCCATCACAGTCAAGCAGCATTCACACACACAGAAAAGCCATGGCCTAGGTTGTCCCATCTTGCAGTTAACTTGAAAGACCACCAGAAGAAGGGAACCGCTCTGAAGGAGCTAAGAATTCCATTTACTTGACAGTCGCTTCTGTTGCACACATTTGTCACATCCTCCTCCTCACTCTGTTTTCCAGGTAGGAGGCACAGCTTCTGGCCCAACAGTACCATGACTCACTCAACTCTGAGCCACTAGGATATCTGTGCTTATGTTGGTTTTTTTTAATAATTGCATTTTCCAGACAACTGGCCCTTCATTGTCAGCCAGACATTGACCAGGGCCCTGTGATAGTGCCACCATCTTACCTTATCAGTGGCGGGCCAGCCACTGGCAACAGAACCAGCGAGTCTTGGTGCATAGTGTGGAATAGGAAATGTTGGATGCTACTATGTCGAATTTCAAGCCGCAGCAGGTAAGAGGAAGGTGAGGAGGGAGAATGAGTGTCAACATTGGATCTGACTCTGCAAAGAACTGAGCAGCAAAAGGATGCATATTGGGCCCAAATAATTGAATTGAATTGAAATGTCTGATGCTTACCAAATGTAATATGACTTTTTTCTTAGAATAGAATGAAGATTTTTTTTTTTTTTTTTAACTACCGGACCCATTCATTCAGGCATGGCTATGACTTATGCAATTATATGGAGTCTGTAATAGCAGTAACTTAGTTTTCATGGTTCAAAAGAAAGTTTACTTCATATTAATGTTCTTAATGTAATGAGCTTAAATAGTCTTCCCTTCTATGTCATGTAATTTAGAAATATGAATTCTGTCCTACTAACTACTTTCATGAACTAGACAAAACGCAATGTCCTTAGAGAATCTTAGAATGCTTTGGAAAGTAAATCTAGATCTAAATCTCTAAAAATTCCCCCTTTTTGGCCTGTCCTAATTTAGCCACTGATAACAAATTTAGTTCCAGATTTGCAAATACCATCTAACTTTGAAGGTGAATCAATTCTTGGAATGACTTCAATGCTATATTCTCCTGTATTATCTTTAAAATATAAATGGCTATAAGCAGTTGAGTGACATAATTAACCATATGACTGCCTATCATGTAAGCTTCTGCCATTTGTAATATTTGTAAAAACAAGTATTTCACAACTTTGGTTTCCATAACCATGAAATTTACAGTTGAGATTTCTTATGCAAAGATTATAGTATGTTTCATAGCAGGCTTCTGTCTGTAACCAAGAAGACAAAGTAAGAAAATTGATGAAGACCATAATATAACTCAAACAAAACTGGGCGGGAGGGGACAACTAAGGCATTCTCAAACTACAGAAAACACTTCCTCTCTGAATTCAGCACTGAAACCATTCTGTGGGTAATTTTAAAGAGAGATGAATATTAAGCATGCAATTCCCATTGCACCAGCAGAAATAAACTATTAGTTTGGCATCTCAAACAAAGCTATGCTGTAGACTAGAACAGCGCTTTCCAAAAGAGGCTGATCGCTAGGTTCAGCTGGGGTAATTAAAAAATGTGCCTCCCAGAGATACTTGATTCAGCAGGACTAAGATGGAGCCCAGAATCCTGTTGTTTTTTTAAAGCTCCCCCAACAATTCCAGTAGCCAGCCAGGTTTCAGGATCACTGACCTTGTATACCATCACGTAACCAAGCATTCCAGATTCTACCCAGAGCAAGTTCTTGAGATGAGCACTGGTAATTCTTACAACACAAACACATGCCACGGTCATTCAAATACTCCCCAAATATGCTCTGTTCTTGCCACCTCCCATTCCTTTGCTTCCCGGCTCTCACCTCTTAACGCTTAGTTACTGGAGTAACAGCTTGAACGCTATTTTCTCAGAGTGGAGAACTATCTACCCTGACCAGCCAACTTTGCCGAGCTCAAGAATCCTTACCTGTGTTCCTACAGAATTCTGAGCACACACGTTAATCATAGAAGGTAACATTTATAGAGCCCTAACTCTGTGCCAGGTACTGTTCTCAGCCTTTGTATACATTACTCACTTAATCCTTCTCAAAACTTCTATGATGTAAGTATTACCATCATCCTTGTTTACCAAGTGAGGAATGAAGAGATGGATGTTAAGCAGCATGACCTGAAGTCAGGTAATAGTGGTGAAAGAATTTTGTCTCAGACAGTGCAGTGTAAATTGTGTACAGACAAACATGTCCATTAGATTAAGGAATTTCCTGGAGTCTACTGACTATGTTACCTCTCCAGAGAATTTCACACTCCTTGCATTATCCATTGCTAGTTTTGTTTTTCCATAGCATCTCTCTTTTCCACTGGATTGCGGCTCTAAGAAACGGGAACCCTGTCTGTTTTCTTCCTCAATGTCTCTTCAATGGCTTTCAATGTATCTTTCAGAAAACAGTGTTCATTCACTTAATATCTGACTGACTCATTGCCAATGTCCCTCTCAACAACCAAAATTAACCTTCAATAGGTTTTCAAAATTCTAGTAAGATGCTTACTTCCCATATCTTATATAATAGTAATTAAAAATATTTTAGTGTTTGCTTGTGTAAGGCACTCAGCTATGTAAAAGAATACACATGCCTGATAGGAAATGCATGAAAACAAGTCAAGAAAATATGCAAGGAAGTTCACTTGCCTCCTAATACACTGTATACAGCTTGGTAAGCAAATTTCCTCATTTCACTTGAAATGCCAAAAGCACAGTAAGAGCTTCAGAGCATGCCCCATCCTTTACTGAACCACAAACCCTCCTCTTGTA
Source organism: Lontra canadensis (assembly GCF_010015895.1). NCBI lineage: Eukaryota > Metazoa > Chordata > Mammalia > Carnivora > Mustelidae > Lontra > Lontra canadensis. The sequence continues at coordinate 2,462,505 of NW_022631150.1, read as the reverse complement.
GAGTGGAAGAAAAAACTTCAAATCTTTTCAACTTTATTAAGGAGGCTATTATTTGAAAATCATTATGAAGGAATATTTCAGGAAAATGGCAAATGCTTAATAAATAAACCTTCCAATGAGTTTCTAAAATCATAAAAGTTGGCAAATGGCTTTCCTTTATCCAATTTTTTTAAAGTAACATTTTATATCTCATAGGTCCATATTTGTGAAATCTCTTTAAGTGTTGGATGTGCATATAGTCTAGTGAATATAGGCCCCGTAGAACCACTCCCACCTAATCACTATTTATTCTTTCCATTCTTGGTGTTAAGAGATGGACTACCACCCTCTCTCTCATTTCCCATTCCCAATGGTAGGTGTAAGCTGGGCCCCAATCAACATATCACATCCTCCTCTCCTAGGCACCGTGATCAGATTAGAAACATTCACGTGGGCCATCAGAAGAGAGAAAATGGAACTTTCTTAGATGTCTGAGAAGGGGTCTCACACGTTTTCATACTGGACGGAAACCAGAAAGGATAGAGGGGTTGGAGCTGCTGCCATCTTACTTTCACATGGTGCCTGATACAAAACCAACTCAACAAATACAGAAGAGATGGCAAGAACATCCTCTAAGTCCTACGTCCAGCCATGTGTATAAATCCAGATGTAATTTTGGACATTTCAACCACGCGAGCAAATAAATTATCTTCTTAAAGTGGTTTGGTTCAGAATTTCTTTGACTTTCAACCAAAGAAATCCTGGCTGATATTTATATTTATTTCTAATATAACACATGAAGATGATGTCATTAAACAGATAACCTTTTTTTTCTATTCAACCAAATGGACATTGTGATGATAAAAGATTGTTTAAATAATACCTATTTACAATATGCAGATAGTTAAGTTTTGTGATTATATTGCTAACTCTCCACACAATAAGCCTTTTCATGCTATTCAGTCTCATACACTGAATATTCTGTATGCAACATCCAGACTCAGTATTATGTATACCATGCTACACAAAAGGCCACTGTAAAAACAAAAGGAGTGTGTGTGACTCAGCGCAAATAAAGGGTGTTCATTACATTTCTTCCCTTAGATTGCCAAGTGGATCTTTTTTGTACTTCTTGTATCATATGGAAACCAATTTTTATTTGCTTATTCTGGGATTTCCTACATCTTGCATGGTCTACCATAGAGTACATGTTGAATACTTGTTAAATAAATGAGTGAATTCTGACAAATACAAAAAAAAAAAAAAGGCTAATACACACAATTTTGCCTGACATTTAAATAAATGCAGGTGTATTAGTTCAAGATTTTGTCACCATCAGATTTTATATTTGGTCTCAGTCATAGAGCAATGATTAAAAACAAATGAAGATAATTTTAGAACCTTAAATAATAATATACACCAACAAAATTACATACGATAGTAAGGTAAAGGAATTTTTAAAAAATATATCAGTAGTTCAAGGAGTTTTACTTATTTTTTTTTTTAAGATTTTATTTATTTAGTTGACAGAGAGAGATCACAAGTAGGCAGAGAGGCAGGCAGAGAGAGAGAGAGGAGGAAGCAGGCTCCCTGCCGAGCAGAGAACCCGATGCGGGACTCGATCCCAGGACCCTGAGATCATGACCTGAGCCGAAGGCAGAGACTTAACCCACTGAGCCACCCAGGCATCCAAGGAGTTTTACTTATTAATATTTTCCAAATATGTAAAATTATACTCATTATTAATTTCAGTTTATTATGGATGTTGCCAATTCAAGCTCGCACCAGACATGTCTTCACTGCTTCACCAGAAAGGAAGTAAGTTTCAGTTCATTTTGAATATAGATCTATCTTATACCATTAATTCATGAAGGGTTTAAAATGACTTCTTTGAAACTGTAGGATATAAGGCCAAAGGGCATCTCTACTCAAAGAAAATGATGCTAATGTCAGTCTAATTCACATCCTTAAAAGAATTTTAATTGAACTTGTACCAATACTTTCTGTATTAGGGCTTTTCACCTGTAGTAAAATTATAACCATTATGCTAAACTGTGGTCATCTTACAGAACTGATTCACTATAAGCATGAAATTCATTAGCATTTACACTAAATGAAAAGCACAAAGATGACTAACTCAAGTTATATAGGCAGGTTAAAAGGTTAGTTAATTCGAACAGCGCATCAATATTGCTATCACTTAATTAATATCCACCCAGCCTTACAATTAGCTATGCCACAGAAAAATTTTTAAAAATCCAGTAAGAAATTTAGGCATGGAAAAGGAAATGTGCCAAGGAAAAATATATTACTGGTCCCACCCCAAAAGATTTGATATTTTGGGAAAGATTTAACTCAGATTATGGACAAAACACTCTAACTCAGACAACTTAGAAATTTAGAAAATAACAGTAATAATCTTATAAGTATACTGTTCTTTATTCTAGAAAACTATGCTGTTAATTTCAACCACTGAACATTTTTTGACTTAACTGAACATCTATACACAGAATTTACTATTATTTTCTCCTACCTTAGAATCCAGGAAATTCCTTAATCTAATGGACATGTTTGTCTGCACACAATTTACCTGAAGATTTCCAGTTCTGAGTGTCTTCAACATGATAATGCTTTAAAATTGAGGGCCATTTGGTCATTTAAAATTTTTAGAATAAAGAAAATTATAAAATAAACAAAAGGAAAAGGATTTCTGTGACGTTATATTTACTTTGGAACCCACTCAACATAATTCAACAACTCAGGGCATTGACAGAGTTTAGTAGCAAGTAAGGAACAATTATCCTTCTGATTGCCTATTTGGGGGATGCTGGATAATTAAATGAGGAGACAATAGTAGACACACTCTACCTCTTCCTCTTAGCTATTTTCTTCTCTCTTCCCCTAAACAACCAAACTGCACGAAAGAGCTTCCATTGCTTTATGTCCCCTCAAGACTCTTTATACAAAGCGTCAGCAAACATTTCCTGTGAGGGACCCAACATAAGTATTTTTGGCTTCAAGGGCCATTCACCTCTGCCACAGATACTCACCTCTGCCATTATGGCACAAAAGCAGTTACAGACAGACAATCTATAAAAGGATGGCATGGCTGTGTTCCACTAAATCTTTGTTCACAAAACCTGTCAGTGGGTCATTTTGATCTGAGGGCAATAGTGTGCCAACCTATGCTCTAGTCTAAGGTTTCTTCTGTTTAATCTTTCCTGAGGACTCTGACTTACTCCAATGGCTTTAGTTATCATTTATGAACCAATGACACAATTTATTCACGAGGCTAGATGTCTCAGCTCCAAACTCACCCTACTCATCGACAACTCCCTTGTCCCATGAGTTCAGTGTGCTCTAAAACAAAACTCAAGATCTTCTCCTTCAAACATATTTCTTACCTCAGTTATGACATTAACCACCTACCAATTTATCCTTGGCAGGAATCTAGGTGTTACTCTTTACTCATCCTTCTCTCTTCACCTCTTATACATCTTATAAAATCATCTCTAAATACCAACTCAAGTCAGCCTAATTTTCAGCCAGCCCTTCTGCTGCCATCCTTATCCATACCTTCCTTCACCTCTCAGTTAATCTTCCCGCATCCACTCCTGCTCACCTCCCAACTATTCTCTACACAGAGCCAGAAGGAATTTTGTTAAATGGAAGCCTAATCATATCACTCCCCTGCTTAAACCTCTTCAGTGCCTTGCCCATGTCCATAGGATAAAATCCAAAATCTTGAATCCAGTACATAAGGTGGGCACCTCGTCTACTGCCCAACCTCATTTTTACGACCTTTTCCTCTTAACCAGTGGTCTCCCGGGTCTTCTTTCAGTATCTCAAATGTACCAAGTTCTTACTTTTGGACATCCTATTCTCTCGGCCTACAATGGCCTCTCTTTCCGTGCCACGCAAGGCCTCCCTACTTTTCACTGAGCCAACTCCTTGTCATCCTAAATGAAAGCCAAAAACCTATCAAGCAAAAAATTGACAGTTTTGACTACCAAAAAACTTAAATGCATATACAACATACATACAACATAAAAGAAAATAAAATGTTTAAAAGACAAAAAATTGGGAAAATATATGTAAGATACAGAAAACCAATTCCTAAATATAAAAAAAAGCTCACACATCAATACAGAAAAACAACAACAAACAGTTCTCAGTAGAAAAATGGGCCAAAAACATGAACATAAGACTCACAAAGGAAAAACTGTAGTGGTCAATGAACATAGAAAAAATATTCACTATCCCTAGTAATCAAATACACAAATCAAAACAAAAATTAGGTATAATTTTTCATTCATCAAATTGGAAAACATTTAAAAGATTAAAGAGGTACATTTATTTATCATTTCAAGGTCCAAATCTTAAAATAATTATTATCTTCACATTACCAGATTCTCACTATCAAAATTAACTGACATCATCCAGACTGGGAAGGTTGCTGTTATTGTTTTGACTAATCTATAAGGTTTGCTGCTCTATAAGAAACACTTTTGAAAGTCATTAGTGTTGGGGCGCCTGGGTGGCTCAGTGGGTTAAAGCCTCTGCCTTCGGCTCGGGTCATGATCCCAGGGTCCTGGAATCGAGCCCCACATCTGGCTCTTTGCTCAGCAGGGAGCTTGCTTTCCCCTCTCTCTCTGCCTGCCTCTCAGCCTACTTGTGATCTCTGTCAAATAAATAAATAAAATCTTAAAAAAGAAAGAAAGTCATTAGTGTCATACAGATTGTATTTATGAATATATTCCCCCAAATGATGTAATTTAATAAATCCTCACGTTGGAATACTCGGACACATCAGTTTACCTTCCCACTATTTGTTCACAGAGGCAAGGTCAAAGTGACTAGAGGAGGCAGCCTAGCAGAGCAACTCTGCCTTGCCTGTGACAATTAGTTGTTCACCTTTGTTTCATTCCTACACTTTTTACAGCTTTAATGGCACTCTGTACACTACACAAATCATCTAAAAGAAAAATGAAGTAATGTATATTAAAGTGTCAGAGATTTTAGGAAGGTATTCAGAAAATTCTTTAGCCAAGTGTCTATTGGTGGTAGATCAAATAAAAGAAACATGGTGTACCTCTTTTTCTAACTTAAATTTGTGTTAATTCCATAAGTTTAAGAATATAATATAAATTCATATATAATTTATAAAATATAATTGGTGAATGTTCTTTTCTACCAAATTTATTTAAAACTAGAGTCTAAAAACTCCTTCTGAATGGTTGCATGAGTCACCCAATTCAACTATAATACTGGACTAAGCTACTAAAAAATTGTCACAATCAAAAGCTGTTTTATAATCCTTTCAGCAGAGAAAATGAATTTGGGATGGGAGATTTTCTGATTCACAGTTATAATATTATTTTCCTGTATAATTTCAACAACAACAAAAACTTTATAGCTATAAGCACATAAAACCTAACATCACTAAGCAAATTCAGCCCTTAAAGACATCTGACTTCTTACTCGGGCGTATTCCCCACAAACATTATTCATTTTTCTTAAGATTTTATTTACTTGAGGGAAAGAGAGAGCAAGGGGGAGGGGAGCGAAAGGAGAGGGAGAAGCAGACTCCCCACTGAACAGGGAGCACGACAGTGATCTCTGTCTGTCAAATAAATAAATAAAATCTTAAAAAAAAAAGAATAAGAATTTTTATGGAGGAACATAAAAAACGTTAACCATGGTTCTATGGAGGGGGAGGGATGAGAACTTTTTATTTGGCATCTTTCTGTGCTGTTTGAATTTCCTCACTGTACATATGGTAAGCCTAGTAGAGGGATTATGTAGGATACCATTTTTGTTTTTTTCTTTATAAATGTTTATTTTTTGTAAGTTACAAAATTAGCAAGAAATAGTGATAATTTTACTTTGTCATTCATCATAAATACTTGTCATTAATTAGCACATGTTACACATTTTGTAACTCTTACTCAGACTTTGCCACCTTTATTCCAATAAACAAACCAAGGATAATGCCAACTAAAAGAAGGAACTCAGTGGCTAATAATAAAAAGAACTAGATGAGTTCCCAATTTTGGAAGATTTATAACCAGTTATGATATGCCTAAGACAAACCATATTTGTTCATTAATAGTTGGAAAGTAGTCCAGGCCTGGCTAAATCTTATCTAGAGGTTGATGAAGAATGAAACCATCTAAAAGAGCACAAAGGATAGTACTGCGGTCCCTTTCTCCCTCCAAATAGCAAGTACACAGCGCCACCTGCTGGGGAAAGCAAAGCCATCACTCACTACAAGTAAGGCTCTTTTGGTAAATTCGGAATTATTTACCTGAGGCTGAAGCAAAACAACCAGGGATGTGGGGAGACCAGATTGTGCTATAAATGACACTTTCGTGGCCTCTAAAGGTGCACAGAGACTTTCCAACAGTTGGATCCCACTACAAACAAATGAATAAATCAATTACTTAGAGGTAAATTCAAATTTATGTTTATATACATAATATATACAATACACTACCTATGTATTTATATGTACACATGTAACAGCCAGACATATCTCAAGGATTCTTTAAAGTCTATTTTCATATAAAGCAGAACAGTTTTTAAGGGGCCAAAATAATCAATGCTGAGCTAATGGTTAGTTTACAGCCAAAAGGTTAAAAATGTTTAAATTCTAGTAAATGCTTTACTATAGTTTTTTGAAAAGAAAATTAGTTATATAATTGAAAAGATATAGAAGTATGTTCTAGAAAAGAAAAAAACTCCATGAAAGTGTTATGGAAGAGACCATTTGGTTTTAAATACAGTAATGCTAACATACCAGCTTGACAGTTTGATCCCATGAGCCAGACACCACAAGCTGTTCACCTCTGGTTTGGCTCCAATCAACACTATAGACCTAAAAACATTTTAATGTGTCATTTAGAAAGTAAAGGAGCATGAAATTCGATATTATATTTTATCTCTTTATTTCAGTGATAGCCAGTTAGAACAACTAATTCACTTCATTGGAACATCAAATGAAGTCCTACAAATCTCAACATGGTGCCTGAGAAATGGGAAGGTCATTTTGCCCATTCTTCCAGACATACTCCTTACAGATAAGATTCCCTTCTATTTTAACAGAATGCTACAGATGATTTCCAAACCTCCTTCACTAAAACAAATCATATATATTTTTAACCTACCAACAAATCACTGTTTGAAGCACCCTGTAGAAATGTCAAAGCAGATTAGAAAGTTAGTCGTCTAAAAAAGCTTGCCAGGTCAGTGTTTATCAGAAAGCATTAAAATTCAATTAATATCCCTATCTGGCCTTTCTTAGAAAAAGCTTATAGGAACCAGGTAATCCTTTCAGATCTCTTGGTAAACAGCTTTAGTTATCCAATGCTGCTATTCTAATCTATGTTTTACTGCTTTCAGTGAACCATTTCAAACAAGCCATTTGAAAACTTATGGAAATATGTTTTATTCTGTCATCTTATACAACAGATTGTATACAGATTGCTACTATAAGCTAAGTTCTACAAAATATGTGCATAATTATTCTTTATTAAAGTAGTACTGATGTGGACCTGAGTATATATCACTAAATGTGACCAGCCAGCAGATTCTTCTGAATCTTAAAAATTCTAGCTACCACATTTATGTAGGAAGCAGGAGGATCTGCAGTTTGCTGTAGCTTAAGTATGGGTTACCTGTTCTCTGCTGTCTTGTACCATGTACCATGGCGAGCCATGTTGGAAGCTCAGTTTTAAAAATATCAGTAATACTAATCCTGTCTTTGTTTAAAACGGGTATTTTTCTCATCATGGATTTTTTCAATTGGGATTTTTTAGAAAATATTGCATCAAGACATTATTTGACTACTGAATTTTTGGGGTCCTCCTTAATCACGCAACTAAGGTGAGTGCCCCACCCACCCTATCCAGGTCCTAGCCCTGCTGCTGTCCATATTCATGCAGAAGAGAGAACATCAGCTGGAACACTGAAGAAGCCACAATCCAGCAGTGGAGAGCACCTCTTACAGAAAGGGCAGCAAAAGCCAAAGAGCTGCTGTGGCCATCCGTTATGGGCGGAAGTAGTCACGGAAGTTCTTGAGAGCTAAAGAGCTTGATTTTATCCTCTAGGCCAGGGCATGGCAAATTTCTTCTGTAAAGAGCAATAATTTGGGGCTTTATGGGCCACTTGGTTCTTTATGTCGGCCTGGGACAGCACAAAAGTAGCTATAGGTGACACTTGATGAGTAGGCATAGCTGTGTCTCAATAAAACTTTATTTACAAATCAGAGAGCACACTAGGTTGGCCGCGTCTCATGAGTAGCAGTCTGCCAACTCCTACTGTAGGCTGATGTGAACAATCAAAAATAACCACTATAGGGGCGCCTGAGTGGCTCAGTGGGTTAAGCCTCTGCCTTTGGCTCAGGTCATGATTTCAGGGTCCCGGGATCGAGCCCCACATCAGGCTCTCTGCTGCTGTCAGCAGGGAGCCTGCTTCCCCTCCTCTCTCTCTGCCTGCCTCTCTGCCTACTTGTGATCTGTCAAATAAATAAATAAAATGTTAAAAAAAATAACCACAACAGCAAACGTTTATTGAGCACCTACTGTGTGCTAGATACCATCATAAGGATTTTACATGTTTTATCTCATTAATCTTCACCTCTATGAAGTAAATACTGTGCTAAAACCCAAGAAGTTTAAATAAATTGTTGAAATTCCTAAAGCTAGTAAGTTGCAGGGCTGAATTCTGAACCTCAGCAGCCTCACTGCAGAATCCACTCTTAATCACGACGCCAGGCTGTCTCTACATCATGCTACTTGAGGGCACTGTGGAGTTGGAATGACCTTGGGCTGCAATATCAAGGAAATAAAAGTCTCCCTTCCTTGGTGATTCACTGGTATCACCCTTCTTTGAGCCCCAGATTGATTCCATTTTGTTTTAATGAATTATCCAAATCCAAGGACTTAAAGCCTCTGTGAGCTTAGTGAACTCCTGTTCATCCACCAAGTCTTGGCCCCATTACATCCTTTATGAAACAAGCTTCCCCTCAACAAAACCCTCGATGACTGAAATGCTTCATTCCGTGCATTCTGACAGCATCTTTCTTGTACCTACTTATAATTTTACATTTACCATATTTTACTACAATTTGTGTTAAATACCTGCTAGATTCTGGAAGATCCACCACGTGAGCAAAACCATCCTATATGTCTGTCTACATCCTTTGCAATATAATAAGCATTCAATAAATGGGAGTTAAGTAATTTATCCAGTGAAATTTACCTTTACAATCTGTATCACTAAGTAGTTATAAAGAGCTATTGTTTTCATTTCAGAGGATAACAACAAATATAACTAAAAACTAAGATCAACACCTCAGATTCCACTGCCTCTACACATGTCCAGCATGATACAGGATTTGACACCTTGTGACTTCTCACCTTTTAAAACTGTGAGAGCCCCCACAGGCTCGGAGAGAACCCAGCCCTAGTGAGAACAAAAGACAGGAGGTAAGAGAACTATGGCAGTGTGCCATCAGTCCCACAACAAAGTGCAAGCAATAGGACTAGGACAAAACTAAGGACAGGACGCACATGGTGATGTTAAAAATGGAACAACAGAGAAGGAAATAAAGGCAACTCAAATATTTTATGTGTTTTACTGTGTTTACAATTTAGGATATGGGTAAGTGACTAACAGTACAAGCCAGGATATTGTTAAAAAAAAAAAAAAAAAAAAAAACTATAGACATAAGTATAAAATGGCACTGGGATGGAAAATTCAGCTTGATGCCCAGAAGAGAGGATCTAAGCAGGGCCTTGAGGCCTAGCTAAAATGTCAGTAGCGGAAAGCAGAAATGAAAACAGTGATCATAAACTCCCCCAAAGACATACAAGGGCATGGATAGCACCCAAGGGATTAGGACTAGAGAACACTGCAGGATAACACCAAGGTTTTATGCCTGGGGACTGTTGGTAGTGGTGGCATTAATAAAATGGGAAGACTGGAGGAAAGAAGATAACGTGTAATTTTAGACATAACTGACATTGAAGTGACAGCAAGATAGTAAAGTGGAAACGTCTAGTGGGAACAGGGTTTGGGCACTGACCTCAGGCTCTGAAAAAAGAGTTTACAGCCAGGGAAATGTTTGGGAGATAGTCAAAAAAGGATGAGTAGATTCCATTATCCCAACTTCAAGTTACCTCACTAGTCCATTCAAGCAGTATTTACTAAGCACCTATTATGTACAAGGCACAGGGGAAAGAGGGGTACAATGTTAGACAAGCCCGATAAAGTCCCCACCCTCAAGGATCATAGACAGGCTATAAGTAAACAGTTTCGGATCATGATTTTAAAGAAAAGCTAGAGAGTACAACAAAACCAAGGAAGGAGACTGGGAAACAACAAGAGGGAAGGAGTCACTTCTTGACAGAGTGGCAAGGGAAGATCCCACTGAGCAGAGACCTGAGTATAGCAAAGACAGAACTCTGCAGGTTTGAGAGGAAAGGCTTTGGCAGAAGAACAGGAAAGGACCCTGAAGCAGGAAACAGGCTTATCCCATTTGAAGAACAGAAAGATCAAACAGGAGGGACAAGATCCCCAAGGACCATGGTTACAAGTTCGTATATAATTTCTCTTAAGAGGCTACAGCTACTCTAGCTACCACCTAGACTATAGGCAGCATCCTTCCACAGGCCTCCCCATCTCTCCTTGCTTACCTCCAATCCATGATCTGCACTGTATAAAAGCACACATGTCATTCCCCTGTAGGAAGTCCTTAGACGGTTTCATACTATGGGTTTCCTGCAACTTACCGTTACCATCTCAACTTACCAACACTGAGATTTGTCTGTGCTGCTGCTTATTACCCAAAGGTAAAAACCGTGCAAAACTATAAATGGTTTAGGGATGCATACATGTGCAGTAAAACTAAAAAGAAAAGCAAAGAAAACAGAAACAGGAATTCAGAATTAGTGGTTACTCCTGGGAAGAAGGGAGTAAAGATGAAAGGAGGGAGAACTATAGAATCAGAAAAAAAAAAAATGTAGATAGAAGATGGCATCTGTAAGCAGTGGCTCCAAGAGTATAAGGGATGTTTTATTTTTAAGTCAGATGATGAATATGCAAGCATACATTTTACAGCTTACATATATTTCATACGCATGAAATATATCATAAAAATCTTCAGTGTATTTCCACTAATTTGAGCTTAACAGCCAAGGCGCCAACTGTTCCAGACCTGCAGGCCCAATCCCTCCCCTTCTAGCCTGCACTTTCCTTTGTCTCCAACGCCATTCCTCTGGCATCTCCATCTGAATAGTTAATTCCAACTTGCCCTGTAGACCTAAAGATACCCTTGTGGCCCTTCCCCAGACTAGATCCTTCCCTCTGGCTGCACTCCATACATTCTAGCACTTATCACATTATCAAGGAGATAACCAGCAGCTCCACCACCCCACCACCCCTGCCCCGGAGGGTGAGGACTCAAAAAGGGCAAGGAAGACCACGGTCTGACTTGTTCATCTCCCCCACTAGGCTCTACACCATCCCTTGCACACTGTAGGGTTAATCGAAGTTTTCTGGAATGGATGAAGGGGCAGAAAAACAGATATGAACAAAGAGCACATCTCACATTAGTCCAGTCTTCTACCCTTTCCCTATTCCCAATTCCCCCCTCCACTCCTGCTCAAACAGTGGACATGGCTTGATGGTTAGATTAAGGATAAAAAAGAAGAGGGGTATGCAGTTATGCTTTAAAACCAGGGTCCTCTAAAGGCCTATGTTACGTAATTACTCTTGGCAGTGGTGAGAAAATTAGTTGAGAAACTGCAAAAAGAAAAAAAAAAAAAAAACACCCTGAAAAATAATTTGTGCTGCCTTATGAAATCTGAACTTCATCAAAACCACTGTTTGAGAGGACAGATTTTATTACTGAAAGCAATTCCCAAAGAGCTCATTTTTAATCTGCTGTATAGCATTGCCCTTTTTAAGTTGGTCTATTTAATTAAAAATCATCAAATAGAAACTATGTCCAGAATGTTCATACTTATCTGTATCAATACAAAGGAAAGGGACACTGACTTTTAATTACTGAGCGATTAGAAAAGGATGCATATTTCTTTTAATGTGAAACAAGTTTTTAAAATTTATCATTATAAAAATTTTTTAATGCACATAAAAGAAAAAATATCATAATAAATCCCCAGGTATCCATCACATACTCTCCAAAATCATCAACATTTTGCCACCTTGTTTCATCTGTCCCATTAACGATTGCTGGAGTATTTTAACATCAGACCATTTCACTCATAATTAAGCAGGTAAGGATGTTTTTCTTTCTTATAGAAGCATAAGGCTATTTTCACCTAAAAAGATAACAGTTCCCTAAGATCATCCAAAACTCAGTCCACATTCTTATTTTCCCAAGTGTCTCAAAAATGTCTTTTTATAGTAGGTTTATTTGAACCAGAAAACAAACAAAATCCATTTTACATTTAGTTGTTATGTTCCTAATCTAGGAAAGTCCTCCTTTCCCACCTTGCTTTTCCCACCCACCCTTCCTATGACATTTATAATTATTAAAGACACAAAGTTAATGGTCCTGTAGAATCTTCTACACTCTGGATTTGGCTAACTCATGGTGTTACCATTCTCCTTCACCCTTCCCATTCCTTTAAGCTGGAGTTAGGTCTAGAGGCTTGATTACATTCAGTTCAATCTTTTTTTTTTTTTTAGCTTCCTTTTGAATTAGGTGTATAATTGCTGGTTTACCCATTTTTAGTGATCCTGAAACTATTCAGAAGATGGAGCAATGTTAAATTCATGTTTCAGCATCCATAGATAACCTTTGCCTACAGTCATTACTTCATTTGAGGAAACTCAATGGTGGGCTTTCTAATTATGCTATTTCTTCTGTAATTATTAGCTAGGATTCTGTTATAAGAAATTTTCCACATCAAGCATCTGATTATTCCACAATAAAATTCATTTAGGGAAGCCAGATAAGTGCCTTGATTCTTTATCTTAACAATTTTCAGAATGAGTCCACTGTCCTAGTAATCATCAGTGGTGACCTACTGGTTGTTTCTTAATGATTACAACTCCATGTAATGGGTGGAAATATACATGTAAGCGTATCATCTCTCTACACATTGTCTCCTCTAAACTTTTGATGTTCATTCCATTGGCTTTTCATAGTTTTCTGACACAAGAGGATGTCTTAGATTCATCTTGTATGTTTCTTCTCAGTCCTGGAATCAACAATCTCTGCAAAGATCCCATTTCCTTGGTATTTAGAGGCAGTAATCTGGGCACTAAGGATATTCACTGTGACTGAGTTGTCACTGCTTTTTGGTCTTTATAGTCCAAAGAACCAGGATATATGTACTTTTCTAAACATAGAAAAATATATGAGTCTGTACAGATATGTCTCAATTTTAAAATAAAATCTCTTTTTAACTTATTCTCATCATTTTCTCTTACATAAAAATTTTTGGTTTCTGATAACATAATTACTGTTATGCTTTAACCTACAATTTATTATGAGTTTTTAAAAATTTAAATAATTAGCCAACATACAGTACATCATTAGTTTCAGCTGTAGAGTTCTATAATTCATCAGTTGCGTATAACACCTACTACTCATCAAATCACGTCATACTCTTCTTAATGCCCATCACCCATTTACCCCTTTCCCTACCCACCTTCCCTCCAGCAACCCTCAGTTAGTTTTTTAGAGTGAAGAGTCTCTCATGGTTTGTCCCTCTGATTACTACCCATTCAGTTTTCCCTCTTTTCCCATATGATCCTCTGTGCTGTTTCTTACATTCCACATATGAATGAAACAATACTATAAGAGTTTCAAAATAACAATACTGATCTTTCTGAATACAGTTTACAACTTCTTTGCAATTCTTTTTGTTTATCAGATGTATCTCATTTGGTTATGGACAATCACAATACTGTATTTTAAAAGTAACTAGAAATAATTATTTTCAATACCTAGTTATGATGCCAATTTGATATACCATTAGATTAATTTGTTTGTTTTCAATTTTTAGCAATTGCTTTTTTCTTTTTTAATTAAATGGTGATTTTTAATTTTGTAAAATATTTCAACTGTTCCAAGACCAAAAGTATAATACAAATTATATTGGAGAAATTATCCATCCTTGTCCCCTCTCCCGATTATTTCTTCCCCACACCCTTTAAAGGTAACTACTTTTATTAGCTTTTGGATTATCTTCCCACTGTTTCTTTTTTGAAATATATACAGAAATAATTATATACATATATACACATATATATACACATATATATACACATATATATCCATGTATATATAAAATATATATAAAATTCCTCCGTCTCACATAAACATAAATTCTAAATATACTTAAATAGCTCTGCCAATAATTCCATAGGATAACTTCACTGGATATCAGTTCATAGCTAAACTAAAAAAAAACTTCTAGTTTCACGTGATTCAAAATTATCAAATAAGACTGTACATATGTTTCCTATGTATGTTTCCTTCCAGATCTAAAGTAGGAGGCATGGGGTTCTAATTTCTAGACATGATTCACTCACCAACCTACTTTGGAGACAAGCACAGAGTTTGAGACCCACAATGAGTATATGACAGGAGACTACAGATAGAGCGGGAGTAGTCATGCATGAAACTCATTCTTGACCCAAAAATATTCCATTACAGTTTCCATCTATTTAAATCTATCACCTCCTCTTCTTTAAAAAAAAAAAAAAGTTTTAAAGCTTTGAGTTCACCCCTTTGTAAAGCAAATCAAATCATGCTTTTTATTAAATATTTGTTAAAATCTACATTTTGAATCTACAACCCTCAAAATATTAAGCAATATACTTATTAAGGTCATGAGAACGGAAAGCCTACTGAGTTAAAGCAGTGGCTTCCAAACATCGCTGCATGCTGGAATCATCTGGGAATCTACATAAAGCTTGGTTCCAGCTCCCAGACATTGAGACCTGGGTATGAAGATTTTTTAAAGGCCCTTAGGTGATTCTAGTAGGTTAGAATCCAACACATACACTCTAGGCTCCAGTCACACCAAGGGACCTACGGAGTGCCCGAGCATGTCCTGCTCTTTCACAGATCTGCGCCTGTGGAGATGCTTCTCTCCACCAGACATGCCCTCTTCCCTTTGGGCTGCCAGTGGATTTCTACTAATTGTCCAAGACTCAGCTCAAATGGCATCTCTCTTGTGCCCTCTCTGTACCTTCTAGACACTTCTTTTCAATATGATCACACTGAATTAAATGGTTTGCTTGAATGTCGAGAACTACTACCATAAATTAGCACCTGAGTCTTATTCATATTTGCATCTTCAATGACTAGCATATGCCTGGTCCATAACATGTGCAACCAGTATGGACAGATCTAGCTGCTTCTTTTTTTGAGAGAGAGAAAGAGAAGTGTGTGTGTGGGGGGGGGGGGGGGGGGGGTTTTTTTTTTTTTTTTTTTTTTTTTTTCAAGAGAGGGAATGTGAACAGGGGGAGGAGGAAAGGAAGAGAGAGAATCTTAGGTAGGCTCCACACCCAGTATAGAGCCTGACATGGGGCTTGATCTCACAACCCTGAGATCATGACCTGAGCCAAAACCAAGAGTCAGATACTCAACTTACTGACCCACCCAGGTGCCTCCAGACCTGGCTTTTTAAATACAATTAAAACTTCAAGATATTAAACAAAACAAACAAAAAAAAGTGAATGCTTTAGCAACATAGGATTACAAAGTGAAGAATATCTATCACATCCTATTTGTTGTAAAATCCAGAAAGACTCAACAGACACAAGATTGAAAACTAGTTTTCTCCATAATCACAGTTTTGGGGGGGAAGCTTTACACTTATTTTAAATTGTAATAAAAATCTTACTGCACTAACCTACTCCAGAATTTAGGTGACTAAATACCCACAAGGAACTATATCAAGTCCAATTGTGTCCTGGAAGAAAGGAAGAGAGGAGGAAGCGAGGGAGGGGAAAGAAAAGAGATCTCTTTAGCTGAGAAGTCTGTTGCACAGTTAAACATAAATGCAATTTCCAAAGGGAACAAACTGATGTTAAATGCATGACTCACTGTCAGTCTGCATTAATATATTTATGGGCATCCATCATTATAAACTTTTCAGCTTCTATCTTATCATAGGAGTAAATCATTAATTTTTTAAAGTAAGCAGGTCTTAACCATATAGCACATCTTTACTACAAAACGTATAGTTAAATACATTCTCTACCCAATGAGATACTAAGAGTTGCATACTTACTTCAAAGCTAAGTTTTCATAAACAAAAACTTTAAGTAGATCAAATCTTTAAAAATTAAATTCAGCAAATTGATAAGATTACTATTTGACAATGAAGACAAATGTTAACTATTTTTAAAAACTGTAATAAGTACATGGGAAACTAGATACTGATGTAAACATTAAGCTGAGTCAATGTCACCTTGAAAGTCATTCCTGACTGTCAATAGCACCATGTTGTAAGTCATGAAGTACAGAAACAAAATTCTCAGTTCACCCCTTCTTCTTCTTGCTGGGTTGTTTTTAAATTTTCCTATTCTTCCACTGCTATATACTCAGCCAGGCTAAGCCACAGGTATTTAATGGGCTCAAAAGACATAATGGCCTCTGCGGACAGCAGTTAAGCAATGGAGAGAAGAATCGGATTCTTGCTTTGATGCTAAGTTTAGAAGCCATGCACACAGATAATGTCTGTGTTTTTCTTTCTTTCCATTTCACCAAGCACTTCATTCCTCAGGCCTAAAATATATCTAGGTCCCAGGTCTTGGATTTCTCCTTTTCACTTCACACCTTCTCATCTGATTATCTGAAAATTGATTAGACATTTTCTCAGTTATCAAGTGATGAAATGGGTAAGTGCAGGTTTCCTAACTTGTTCTCTATCTCTCTAACCCTAGTATAATAAGATATAATTATATATATATATATATATATAAATTATATATTATAATAATAATAGCACATATTTGTTTATATTGTTGGTTCTGTTCTAAGTACTTACAACAACCCTATAACATAGACTACTCTTATCCTCAGTTTGCAAATGAAGAAAGCTTAGGAGAAATAAGTAACTTGCCCAAGGTCCCACAGCAGATAAGTTACAGAGCCAGGATTCAACCCAAAATTGACTGAAACTAGGCTGCTCATCCTTATTCTATACTATTACCCATGGGGAAAAAACGACCCATTGTTTGCTATTCTTGAACATGTTGGTGGGGGGAAAAAAATAAAAGGAAATCAGCTATGCTTGTTCACTTACTTATTTAACAAATTTTTATTAGCTCCTCAAAACTCTCACTTGCCCTTACATCCTTTTAAGTGTTTCTGAGTATTTGTTATAGAGACATGCTTTGAATATATGCTGTATGTCTCCTCAATGAAAAAAATGCCAAATATTTGGTATTATGAAACTAAGCCTTAAGTTAATCACCAGAAATTCTTCCTCTTCACAGTCTTTCACAGTCTTACAGAGGGTATCCTACAGTGTCTTTATTCATCACGCTGCTTAGCATACTTTGATTTTTACTAACGAATGTGAGAAGGACAAGTATATCGTAGTGGGGCCAATCCCCCTTTCTTCCTTGCTCACAGAACCCTAATTTTGTCCTTCAGGGGAAAAGCTCTGTCCCTTCCTCACCCCTGGGCCAAATCTTGTTTAGGTGAAGGCAGGAATGGTTGCTTGTCTCCTCATAGGGGACACGGTTAGGACTGGGCATACAATGCTCTTCTAGCTACACAGATGTGAAGAAGCATGTCTGCTGGAGAACTTTGAGGAAGCTTTTCCTCAAAAAAGTCCCAAGACAGGGACATTCACTTTTTTTGCCCTTTGACCTTGAAAGGTGATAAGATGATAGTTGCGACTATAAGCAGCATAAGGAGAAAAGAATATCCACTGAGGATAACAGTGCAAAGGCAAGGACAACTTGGGTATTTGACGGCATTGTCAAGCCTGAATAACCAAGCCAGCACCCATTCCACCTCCAGATACTTGGTTGTGTAAGATAATAAACTCTGATTGTTGGACCTGCTTTTAGTTGTAGTCTCCATTACACAGACAGCCGAGGCACCCTAAATGATGTAAGCACTTATCAAAAATTGCACCTGAAAAGAAATTAAGGGGAAAAAAAGCCTGAAAGAAAAAAAAAAAAACAAAAACAAAAAACCCAAAAGACGTCTTTAGCTCAAAAAAAACCCAGTTACATCATTATAGAATGATATAAACCTGACTTCACAGCAGTTCAAATAGCAGAGATGGAGGTGCCTTACCAGTGGATTCAAAGTAACCCAACACTATCACAGGGCCAAGAAACGGACAGGAAGCCAGGTTAGGTAATATTAGAGCCAGAGGCTTAAGATTATGGTGTCAAAGCCTTAAAAAGCTCAGCACTGATCATCACATTTCTAGAATTAAATAATGTAGGCAATGTCAGAAATGACTATGAAAAAGGGAAAAATGTGAAGAAATTTACCAAGAGGGTAAAAGATACAGACACCATGTAATCTGAAGACAGGCTAAAAGAATTACAGATACAGAGTCTGGAACAGGAAACTAAAAGGGGTCATGGTGGCCATTTTCAAGGGTTCCCTGGAAAAGGGGGACTGGACTCACTCTCATCACTTCAGAGAAAAGCATTAAAAAAATAGTTGCTTGACAGACAGTAGATTTGGGCTTAAGATGGCAATTTTTCTTAACCATTAGAGCAATCTAAAGTCAAATAAGTTATTTCGTGAGATAGTGTGATCCCCTTTCACTGAGATAAGTAAAGGCTGAGTGACTGTCATCAGCAACATTCTAGGGCAGTATTTCCCAGAGAATAGTAGTACCCACACCACTGGATGTACACAGATGGTTTTAACTGGTACATACATTTCACTTCATTCATTACATATTTATTTTAATGTACATTTAAAAACTAATAAATGTACCTTTTAAGTTAGTTATCAGTTCCACGGCTTCCTAAATATAACTGTTTTAGGATAAGTGAAATAACAAGTAAGGATCATTTTAAAAATATATTAAATCAATATACCTCATTTAACATAATTAGACATATTATTTTATGACCTGTTGGCTATAGTCCTAGAATTTATAAGACAAACAATATAAAGCACCAAAGATTTTTAAAAAAAGAAAAAACCTTTTGAGAGGAAAAATGTTAAAGCAAAACAAACAAACAAAAAAAATAAGTAGTATCAGAAAAAAGCAAAAATCATAAAGATACCACAAAAATGTCCAAATTGTGGACATGATGCTTTGTGGGGATTCTTGCATTGACAATCCTGAAACTAAAATTTCTTCTTTACCAAAGTTGTTTTCAGTGATTCTATGAAAACATGATCATTTATAAGTACATTTATTCAAAGAGGCTTCACCATAAAATAGAGGAACTAAAATTTTCCATTATTTTCAGTCATAATCTTAGAGATACTGATTTTTAATAGCAATAGCTACACAATGATTTCTGGAATCCTCACACGACTAATCTTTTTATTACAAAAGACTAATATTCTTGCATCTAATAAGCACTGACGGGAGGCCTTCCATGGGCCAGACGCTGTGGCAGACAAAAGTTTGAACGTAAATGTGCAAGTTTTCATTTGAAGGATCTACTGCTACCTTGAGGAAAATTTTTAAACATTTAAACTACAACACCAAAAGGGATTATCTTTACCATCACGTCCATTAAAAATACATATGTAGTTTTATAGGATTGAAAACCAAACTATTTCCTACACTACATATATATATATATATATACACACACACACACACACACACACACACACACACACACACACAGAACCTACACACATGAACTGGCTTTCAATTCCCAATTTCTTCAGTAAGCTCTGTCTCATAATCAGTAGTTGATGTTCTTGCTCCAATATATTCTGAAAATCCTTCAGAACCTTCCTGAAGCCCTAGAGGCAATCTTGTGAAGTCTTTGTGAAAAGTCCGCCTACCTCTGTCTCCAGGCAGTCTTAGGGCAGGCATATCCAGGGGTAGGAAAGTGACAGGCCTCTCTCGAGGAAATGGGGCCACAGCATACTTACAGTACTGGAGGCGTTCTCACGGACTAATGAGAAGCCTGACCTTTTCTTCTCTCCTAGTTTCTTGGGCCAAGATGTACTTTATGTTTCAATAATCAAATAATAAATGACATCCAACATGTATAAGAAATACCAAACTTAAACTTCCTGTCCCCATATTTCCATCCCCAAGTGGATTTCATCCAAAGAAAAATAATCAGCCCAGGAAGACTGCCTTCCTACCTCCTGAGTGTGTTCCTTGTAGACTTGCAGGGGCCCCGTGGCCTTGGCAGTGTCCCACAGCTGCAGCGAGCCATCGCCACTACAAGTGACCAGGACATGTTCGTTGTTCTCACTCCAGGTTACGTCAAACAAACCATCGTTCCAGTCAAAGCTACACCAGGAAAGGTGAAAACAGAACACATGGCTATTCAGGCAGCCGAACATAAGATAACAATCATAATTTTACAGCTTTTCTTCAAGTTTATCACATATTATTTCACAAAGTCTTCATGATTATAGAAGATAAGCACAGCAAACACTTGACAGATAAAGAATGCATTCAGAGAGGTGGAAAAAAACAGCCCAGGGTGCCTGGGTGGCTCAGTGGGTAAGCATCTGCCTTTGGCTCAGGTCATGATCTCATGGTCCTGGGATCGAGTCCCGCATTGGCCTCTCTGCTCAATGGGGAGCCTGCTTTCTCCCTCTGTTCCTTCCCCCTGCTCGTGCTCATTCTCTCTTTCTCTCTTTCTTGCAAAAATAAATAAAATCTTTAAAAAACAGATTAATAAAAAAAGAGAAAAGAACAGCCCAGGTCATATATAATCACAACAGAAAACTGCAGAGCTAGATTAAAATTAGGTCTCCCATCTAGAAATTGGGCACGATTTATGTGAGACCGTGATGCCATACCCGGGTGCTCACTGGTTTTTGTGGTAGATAGGAGGGAGCAGCAAGCACTTCATAATACTAATTTAGACCAATTATTTCAACTTTCCACATAAAATTTTCACCTCAGCTATGAGCAGGTAATTATCTTCTGATAGGATTTGCTTTCTTTTCTCTGACACTGACTAACCCTGCCAGAAGAGTTAATAAGTCCAACAGTTAAGACAGTCATAGAAAGAAGAAAGGGCAAGAAGTGCTTAAGTAACTCACAAAATGGACTATCAGCTCCTGAATGAGTAAAACTAAACTATGTGAAGAAGACAGCAAAGTTAGAAATGTCCCACAGTATACTAAACAGTTTACACACTTTTTTTATGTTTGGCCCTAAGAGACAAGGCCTTTAGAAGAAAAATTAATATAATCACAACTTACTGGCAAAAATATGTTCTATACCATGCAAATGCTGACTTTTTTTTCTACTGCAAATCTAAAAATTAAAAAATCTTTTACTCATCAAAAAGATTCAAAATCTAATTATATTAAGGCTTTAATAGCAACAGAGAATACATGTAAGTTTAATCCTGAGAGCCACCTTACCTTCTAAAAAGTCTAAGCCCAGATTCATTTTGATCCAATATTAGAAGGGTCCCACAGCCTAAGGGGGGGGGAAATCAAAGTTATGCTGTTGAACTTGTCAGGAGAGCATCTAAGATCAAAGGGGATGGAGCACTGAGCATCTAATTTTACTACCACAAATTCCTCCCTAGTTATTGAGACTATGTATACAAAATGATCAGAACTGTGCTTTCCATTTCTTTCTATACTATGCCTCAACCATGAAAAATTAAACTTATCTTACCTATGTCTGGAATCCAGACACAGCTCTAACAGAGGAGAGATATTTGAATTCATATTCTGTGGCCAGGCAGGGTGTGAGGCACATAAACTCCCACACAGGTGTTGTCATCTGTTTTTACACTTGAGAAACCTTTGGCCTACAGACTCCAGAAACTCCTCCCCTCCTTCTACTACATTACACTGCCTCACCAATAAACCTAAAATACATTCAACATGGGATCTTAAAGCAAAATACCTAGTGGAATTTACCACATACTAGGCGGTAAAGTGCTGAATACTATGTTATCTACCAAAAATGAATTATTTCACTAAGGGACAAGCATATTTTAAAACTTGTACTTGTTATACAGACTGAGGGAGTAAAAACACTCTATTTACACACGACTGATTTTTTTTTAATATCAACTCCTTATAAGTTTTTACAAAGGATTTAATTTAAAATAACAAACTCATGAGTTTCAACCTAACTAGTGGGCAAGTATTGTAAATCTGAATGTGCAAATGCAAGCAGTAAGAGCTAAGTGGTGAAAACATAATTAAATCTTTCTTGCCCTCTGAGTTTTAGAAATCACATTTTTTTTTTCAGCTGTAAGACCAAAAACAAACAACAACAACAACAAAAACAGAAAACAAACTATCAAAAGCTGACATTATGCACGGAGCTTCAGTGCGTAAATAACAGCTAGGATACAAATTAAAAGTTGCAAATTTACGAATGGAACCCCGCCTTTCAATCTAGTCCTTGAAAAGAGACAATGAATTTGAACCTCCAGCAACTTCTTGCAACTGTGGGTATTGCTCCAGAGACAACAAAAGTGGGGGCAGACTTGGATCAATTGTTAGAAGCCAAGAGTCCGCTGAGGGCCACCCAGACAGCCTGGAGATGCATACTGTGGGGATGGGGGACTCATTAGCAGGTAGTGGGAGGGCCCACAGGGGTGACGCTGCAGACCGTCGCCTTCCAAGGAGGGTTCACAGCGCCAAGCCGACTCCCTACAAGTGGCTTGTGCCTGGAGGTGGGGGTAGGGTAGAGGATCAGGTGGCGGTGGAGACGGTGCGCTAAGGAATAAAGACACGAGCCAGTAGGCACCTCCCACGAGCTGCTTCCGCACCGTAACTGGGAAAAAACCATGGACTTCGGTCTCCAGACCCACTTTCCACACCGGACAAAGGAGGAAGCGGGAACTGGCCCGTTCCCAGGCTCCCCCTGGTGTTCATTTGTAGCACTGTCTACTGTCGGAAGTGATTTTCCGAAGGCAGCGTGAAGCTGGGGCTCGACGGGAACCCGCCCCCGCCCCGGCGGCGCGGCCTCACCCGCGATGCCGTAGTGCTGGGCTGCGGCGCAGGCAAGCCGGCCCGGCAGGTACGGGGAAAACTCGGCCGCGTAGCCGTGGCGGCCCGGCACCCGCAGCGTCCGCACCGCTCCGCCAAGCGCCCCGCTCATCCCGCCGGCCGCCTCCGGGCCTCGCCGCCCACGGGTCGCTACAGCTGTTCCGGATCGGAAGCAGACAGCTCCGGCTTGCCGAGTGGAGAGGCCCAGGAAGACGAGGCGGAAATGAGGTCACCCGGAGCCCTGAATGCTAGATTTCGATTGGTCCGCAAAGGAAAGGGCCTTGACTCTGACTGAGCCCATTTTTGTTTGGGGCAAAACAAAGAGATTGGCGCCACCTACCCTGAACTGTGATTCTAGGATTAGGTGATGATTCTGACAACTTCTGTTTTTGCGTATCAGCTTTCTCTGCGGAGTTTTTTTTGGCTTTTATTAGTTCATTGAGATTTCGGAAGACTGGCATCAAGAAGTGTTTCTGACGATTACAAAGTAAGACAAGCTACAGCAACTCTGAAACCAAGCAGCGAGCAAAAAGGCAATTGAGTGCTGTGTTGTCCAAGGTAACTTGCAGCAATGTTAAATCAGGCAGGAGTGAAGCTAGGAAAAAAAGATATCATAAGCAGTTAACTTTTTAAAAATTCTCACTGTGTATATTGTATAGTAACTAATGCTCAGGTGCGAGGCTAAGGAAAATTAAAGTTCATTCATTCATTCATTGAAACATTTACAAAGCATGTGCTATGCAGAAGGTGACTATATATAATTTATTTGTCACATATGACACTGTTGAGAGTGAAAGAGAATGCAGTTAATAATGAAGCCAGGGAAACCTGCACAAACCTTGTCATATGGGTCAGCTTAACTATACACCAAGTACAGTTTTAGGTACTTAGGGTTTAAAAGCTTTAGGTACTTGGGGTTTAAAAGCAATAAGATGTCCTCTAGAGATGGTCTAACCTGTCAACAATTAACTGTGATCAAAATACTGTAGGTGCTATTAGAAATATATACAGGTATTTTTAAAAGGAAGTTGTCAGTGCTGGAGGAACAGCTTCAGAAAGAAGGTATTTGTTTGTGATAAGTAAATGATGAGGTTTTCTTTAAACAGACAAGGAGATGGAGGTCATTGTAGGATCAAGAATAACATGAGCAACGCAAGAGATGGAAAGAAAGAAAGGGAAAGAGGGAGGAGGAGGGAAGGAACATGATCCATAGAAGACTGTAGCTACCAGGACTCAGCCTAGCCAGATAGAGAAGGGCTAAGGTGAAGACTTGGGTGAAGAGACTAGAGTATTGTACTGGGGCTGGATCACGAAGAGTCTTACATGCTATACTAACTATACTAATGGAATTGGATGTCTACTGGAATTTAAACAATGGGGAACCATCAGAGTTTTCAGTGTGATAAATTACATGTTCATTCTAAAAGATCTTTTGTGTCAAAAAGTTTCCTGGATAAATGTCCAAAATATTACTCTAAGTAACAAATGTCAACCCCACAAGCTTCCATACTGTATTATTTCATTTATATAATGTTCTTGAAATGACATTATAGAAATGGAGAACAGATTAGTGGTTGCCAGGGGTTACAGATGAGTGTAAGTGGTTGGCCATAAAAGAATAATATGAGGACTACTTTGGGTGATGAAAAAGTTCTGTCTATTGAATGTCAATGTTAATACCCTGGTTGTAGTATTATATTGTAGTTTTGCAATATAATACCATTGGAGGAAACCGAGTGAAGCGTACACCAGAACTCACTGTCCTGTTCCTTATAACTGCATGTGAATTTAAAATAATCTCAAAACAAAAGGTTTAATTAAAAAATAATAAGAGATCTTTTGGCAACACTAATTGGGAGGACAGAGATCAGAGATGAGGAGGCCAGTTAAAGGACTTTATCATTTGTTCAAACAAAAGATTATAGTAAGGGGAGTGTAAAGTAGAGTCAGATGAGATTTTAAGGCAGTAACTTAAAATAAATAATACACAAGGAACAAGGAGATGTCAAAATTATTTCCGAATTTCTGACTTTGGTGTGTGGGTCAGTACAAGGACTCTTCACTGAAATAAGGACCATGGGAGGAGAAGCAGGTATGGAAAGAAAATGAGCTCCAGTTTTAACACATTGAATGTGAATTTCTTATGGACTACTGGACATTGCAGTCAGAGACTAAGGCAAGAGTTCTATTTGCCTGTAGAAGATACATAAGTCATGGAGAGAATTGTCCTCACTCAGGAAAAGAGTTTTTTTGAAAAGAGAAAAGAGCCAAAAATAGAACCTTGGGGAAAACATGCATATGTAAAAGTTGTCAGAGGAAGAGGAGTTAGGGACAGATAGGGGAGACACACAGATGGATCCTATTAGTTAATTAATCAGTTTGTTCAGAAATACAGCTTGAATTAGGAGGGTTTGCGTACGACACATACCCTCTACTGCATTTGTTTCATTATTTTCATGACTTTTGCCCTTGTGGGAACCTGAGACCCCAAGATTGTTGATGTCACTTCACTCTCATCTCCCATATTTTGTGTTTTTGAAAGTGGCCCAAGATGGCTTGTGAGCTTCTGAATCAGGGTCAACATCGTGGCTGCAGTCACTTACTTTATTAGACACAGACAATTTCCATTCCAATTTAAACTACATCAACTTGACCAAATAAACACAGAGTGGGAGCCCTCAAGTTCTTTAAACTTACAGTCACAGAGAAGACAAGAGACCCAGACAGCTAGTCAGTCATGAGTGTCTGCACCTGCAAACAAGAAGGAAATTAATAAGCCAGTCCCCAGACTTTCCTTCTAGGAGTAGCCACTTCACGTGGAAGGGTGTGCGGAAGAAGCACCAAGTGTGACCATCTTATTTAGTGTTTTAAGCACAGTGAAATCCTCAACATTAGTTGGAATTAAATTCCTATAAGCTTAAGAAAAGTTTTAATGTCATTTAAAGATGTTAACATAATGGCAAGGCCTGAAAAACCTTCCTCTGCTAGAAAGTAAGGAAGTGCACGAAAACATTATAAAGACTGTGGAAAGGTTACAGGAACTCTCTGGAAGGGGCCTTTCCTGGGCATATATGGGCCAGTTAAAATATTGCTTGTTACAGATTATAACCTACTAAATAAAGTAAGAATCTAAGAAACCAGACCGAAAAGAATAATGTGAGAGGAGGCAGTTTTTCTTTATGGTAGAGTTCCTATTGATAAAGACAGAAAAAATGACAAAAATCACAAGATAATCATTTGGCAATCACCATAATAATTATTCTAGGCAAGAATCGTCAATGGATGTTAAAACTAGTGGGAGGAAGTATAAAGAGAAAAAGGATGTTTGCATAATCTCAAAGTATCTCCCCACTAGATTCTTATTAGTTAAAAAAGGAAATTGGGTAACTTTACAATGAAGACACCTAACAAACACCACCCTTGGCCAAGTGATCCAGCATCACCCATAATGGCTCAAATAATGTCACGTGCCTCCTGACTGATGCACTGGGAAGAACACAACGTCACTTTTGTGATGTTTCTGCCCAAACCACTGTATACCTGAGGAATGCAGATGACAAGGAAACATCAGACAAACCCAAACTCACTGACATTCTACAAAATAACTGGCCTATACTCTTTAAAAATATCGAAGTAAAGAAAGACTGAAGAATTGTTGCGACGACTCAAGAGACGTCGCAACTAAAGCAACATACGATCCTGAATTAGATCCTGGACTAGAAAATGTTTTTCTTTTGCTGTAAAGGACAATAGGGGACAATTGGCAGGAATTGAAAAGAGTCTGTGGATTAGTTAGTAGTTTTATACCAATACCAAATTCTTGATTCTGGTCACTGTATTGTGTTTATGTAGGACTGTGTTCTTGTTTTTAGGAAATATGTACTATGTTTCAAGCACTTAAAAATTAGAAAATGGGTACTTAAACAGATGGTTACAAAGATAAAGCAAAGGTGATATTTGGGAATCATATTTGGGAATCTACATGAAGTTTATACAGGATTACTTTGAATTGTTTTTCCAACCTTTCTGTAAATATGTAATCATTTAAAATAAAAGTGTGTGGTTTTTTTCTTTTAAACTTATACTTCTGGTTTCTGATTTTGTACATAAGGAGACTGGAAGTCACTACTCTGTCCTCATAACAAGTAAAAAGCTATAAATTAACAACTCTTCTTAGATTTTTGATGGGAGGACACATAGCAAACCTCTACCCTCTTGACTGGAGTGTCAGACAGGTGAATGCAGCAAGTCATGGCTTACAAGAGCCAAGACTCAGTAGTGGAGACTTGCACAGACCCCAGTGCCTATGTAAGAAAACACGAACTAGAATTCATAAATTAGTAGAGGCTCAGTGCAGAGAAGTCTAAGAGTTAAAAACTCTAAGGAGACTCCATCAGAGGGGGGACCCAAAATATGAGAGTTCCTTCCATGAGGCCAACCAGGTTTCCACAGTAAATATCAGAGAAAAATCACCCCCTGCTTCTGGCAGAGAGTGGGGTGGTTGAGGTGGGGGGAACCATTTTGGAACATGCCAGAACACTCAAGTTCTTAACAAGGCCTGCCCCTCAGAGAAAACTAGTTAACTAGAGCCTAACTGACCTGAAGGAAGAGAAATAGCCAAGTCTCGCCCATTCTAGACATCCTGGCCTGGCTTAACAGAGAAAAAAACAAAAACAAAAAAAACTGAGAAACACTTGGGAAGTTCACACTCGTGATGCACAAGCAAGGCTCAGTAAAAGACTGAAACCTAATTGTGGGAACAGAGAGTGGCTCCCCTGCCCCCACACCTTACCACCACATTACTAAAGTCTTATTTATTGCAGACCCGAAGGGTACAATTCCATCAGTTTTGACAACTACATGTACCCCCTATCAAGACATAGAAATTTTGATCAACTTCAGAAGAGTTCCCTTGTGCTCCTTCCTAATCAAACCTGCCCCTACCTGCACCCCTACCCCTCCTGCCCCAATAACCACTGATCTGATTTTCTGCTTGTTAAGGACTGCCTGAAATTCCAGGACTAGAAATTTATTCCCTGTGAGTTTTTTAATTGACTACTTGAAGAAGAATCTTTTAAATGCAAATAGGCCTCACAACAAAGAACAGGGAGGAGAATGCTGGGGTTTGATCTCAATTTTCCCTTTATTTCTCAGTTCTACTTTCCCTAGAGTTTTGTACAGTGGAAGAGTTTCGGCTACATGAATCACATCTAGCGAGGAGGCCTTGAAGACTCTAACAGGGTGAGGTAAAGTATTCCAAACATTTCCAAAGCCAAACTGGAACTGCACACTGATTAATCTGCAGAGGGGCCAGCCTAAAGCTCCAACTCTTCTGGTTTTTTTTTAGGCTGAAATTAGCACCCAAGGTGCTAACACTTGTTCTTTGGTGTTGATGTTAATTTCTGATTGCTTATGAAAGTATAGCATTTCTGGAGCTCATGACGGTAAACATCTGAAAAGGTTCATAGGTTTTGTATGGGTTGATCTTTAAGGGTCTGCAGCAGCAGTTTACCAAGCCCAAATGGACTAAGGCATAGAGTTGCTCTCTGTCATATACACTTTATTGGGATAACTGAAAACATATGAATGGTCGATTAGACAAAAATATTGCATCATTTTAAATGTCTCAAATTTGATGACTATACTGTGGTTATGTAAGAAAATGCCCCTATTCTTAGGAAATACTTAAGAAATAAGAAGAGATAAAGGGAATGATAAAAGGATAACCCTTCAATGGTTCAGAAAAAAATAAGGAATATGGGCATGCACGAATAGAATCATAAACAAATATGGTAAAAATGTTAAGAATTTGGGAATCTGGATAAATGATATATGGGAATTATATGTATCACTCTTGTAATATTTCTATAAGTTTAAAATTTTTATAATTGAAAGGTCATTTGAAGTATATGACTAAAGATTTTACTAATTCAGATTGTTCTTGTCCAATTAGTTTGAATTAGTAGGAAATGGCTCTAATTTATTAAGTAGTAACTGGAAGCCTGTGAAAACTTCCTATACCAGTGCCCACAGAGCCCCTGTCAGAGAACCATATGCCCGAAATATCTGTTATAAGATTCTGTTGCTTCTGACTTCTATAAATTTGAGGATGTATGTTTGGGGAAAAGAGCAGAAGTTTCCTGCTACTTAAGTCTAGAATGAAACAGAACTCATGCACTTTATATTTCAGAGCTAATCAAGTGGAAACACAATGGGGAAATCCAGGTCAACTATAATTCCCATCATGACTAAGCAGCATAAAGACTCGGACTACAGTGACCTAGAACTGACCTCAGGGAGAAATCAGTCAAAACAGGATTATTCATTTCCAGGATTCTTGGTAAGTTTCACTCATTCATAAATCTTACCATTTATGATAAGCATAAACCTTGGTCACTACATACATTTTACATTTGGACAAACATAGTACAGGACCAAGCTATTTCTCTGGACCGTATGTATTGTTTATATATTCTTAAGAAAGAAAAGTCTAGACAGAGAAACAATTTGCCAAGTATTCAGGGAATGTGTATGATCGTCTTAAATCTGAGCATCAGACGTTAAAAATCTAGCACACTCATTATGTGCCTCGGATTTCTTAGCTCTGGAAGACAGCATATTCTGCAAAACTTATCCTTTCAGGGGCCCTGGGTGGCACAGTCGGGGAAGTGTCCAGCTCTTGATTTCAGCTCAGATATGATCTCAGAGTGGTGAGATCAAGCCCCACGTCAGGCTCACATGCTGGACATGGAGCAATCTTGAGATTCAATCTCTCCCCCTCTCTGTCTGTCCCCCCCCACGAAATCTATCATTTCATTTTTATTAACTAAGAAAAAGAACAATATGCTGGTTTCCTTCAAACCTGTTCAATCCCTTTGGTCAAAAAGGCAGGCATGCTTTCATCTGAGAAATGAAATCTTAGAAGTTGTCTGGCATTCTTCACAGAGTGCCTAAGATCCTTGATGTTTTGTAGTACGGTAATTTTTTTTTTTTTTTTTTTTTTGCTTTTCTTTATTTCTTTGTTCCTCAAACACCCCAAATAGTCTCCAGCCTCAGGATCTTTGCACTTGCTATTGTGTAGTTTGAGTCTCTCTCTTTCCTTCCTTCCTCCCTTCTTTATATTATTCACAGTAAAAAAGAAGTCACTACACTGTAAGTCAATTCATTTTAAATAATGATGAATAGAAATTTCATCTCTGATGATGTTGGCTGTATGATTTTCAGCAAATAGTTTATTTCTGAGTCTCAGTTTCCTCATAAATAGAGCTTCCTAAGAAGGGCCAGTAGAATAGTGAGGGATCAAGAAGCCACATGACTGAGAGAATTATTTAGGAAAACTGGAATATCACTACATACCTATGAAAATGGCCAAAATCTGGAACACCAACGCCCCAAATGCTGGTGAGAATATATGGAACACCAGGAACGCTCATTAATTACCGGTGGGACTGTGAATGGCACAGCCACTTTAGAAGACAGTTTGGTGCTTTCTTACAAAACCAAACAGAACCCTCACCATAGGATGCAGGAATTATGTTTCTTGGTATTTACCCACCGGAGCTGAAAACTTAGGTTCACAAAAAAACCTGCACATGGATGTTTATAGCAGCTTTATTTATAACTGATGGAATGTGGAAGCAGGTTGTCCTTTAGTAGGTGAGTGGGATAAATAAACTGTGGTACATCCGAACAATGGAATATAATTTAGCGCTAGAAAGAAAAGAGCTATCAAGCCATGAAAAGACATGGAAGGAGCTTAAATGCGTATTACCAAGTGACAGAGGACAATCTGAAAAGGCTACATACTATGTGATTTCAACTATCTGACATTCTGGAAAAGGCAAAATTATGAAGACAGTAAAGACCAGTGGTTGCCTGGGGTTGCATGGGGGAGGGGGGGGATGGTGAGAGTTGGGAGAGATAAACAGGCAGAGCACAGAGAATCTTTAGAACAGTGAAAATATTCTGTATGATACCATAGTGATGGACACATGTCATTTATACATTTGTCTAAACCTATAGAATGTACAACTTCAAGAGTAAATCCTAATGTAAGCTATGAATTTTGGGTGATGACTATGTATCAATGTAGGTTTACCAATTGCAACAAATGTACCACTCTGGTGGGGGATGTTGATAATGGGGGAGGCTATGCATGTGTGAGGACAGGGGATATATGGGAAATCTCTGTATCTTCCCCTCAATTTCTCTGTAAACCTAAAACTGCTCTTTAAAAAAAAATAGTCTTACTTTTTAAAAAGTCTGGTGCATAAAAAACAAACTTTAAGGGCAATTAATGTTCTTAAGTAAGTTGAAAAGTGTTAGAATTCAGTTTTATTCTCCACTACCCTTCAAAGAGAAAACTTTCAAGAAGCTAAAAAGGAAAATGAAATCTCCCCTCCCTCATTCCACTAACATGGATTGCCTACGGATTTCTTCTGAAAGATTCTTTTGTTCCCTACACCCACTGACTTTTCTGGGTGTTCTTTAATGCTGCCCCCTACGCAGAAAGAAT
Organism: Lontra canadensis; assembly: GCF_010015895.1. Taxonomy (NCBI): domain Eukaryota; kingdom Metazoa; phylum Chordata; class Mammalia; order Carnivora; family Mustelidae; genus Lontra; species Lontra canadensis. Next base: position 2,430,868 of record NW_022631150.1, on the reverse strand, counting down.
CTTTACCTCTTTATCCCATAAGCCAACTCTGTGTCCTCTTTCAGATTTCCCCTTAGGGTTGACTTCTTCCAGAAATTCTCACTCATGTCTAAAACTTAACTTCCAAATTTGAAAAGAGGTTGCATCTAATATAGTTTGTAAGAACTGTAATTGCTTTTCTTATTTTCGCCCTTTTGAGGGTGATACATAGCATATCCTTTTTGTGACAGACTCAGTGAATAAGATATTTATAAGAGAATTATTATTTTTTTAATGAAGAAAGCAATGAACTGAATGTCAGGACTCTCTGCTTTGTTTTTTGAGGCAATTGCTTTACCTTTTGGTACTCTATTTTCTCAACTCTAAATTAAGTATGATGGATTCTGTCCTTTTTATCTCTTAATATTAGGACTCCAAGACTTGCTATAAAGAAAAGTGATTATAGTTGAAGGCTATTTTTATTCAAACTAAGACCACCAGAGGGTGGCCAAGCTTTATCCCCAAACCTGGATTCTATATTTCACTAGCAACAGTAATGTTTGCTTCTAATAGTGAGTTCAGGTAGCATCACAATCCAAAGCTGAATTCAGAAAATAAATGTTGCTAAAAATCACGCTCCTCAAGAAGAAAGTTAATGGTGCCACAATATTAAAAGAGAAGTCAAAGGACATTGGGTTGGTTTTCTTTACTATATTACCACTTGATGATAAGATCTTTATCCAAAGACTAAGAATATGCAGTAGTTTTCTTGAATTTATGCATTATAATTGAAAAGATTAACACACCCCCATGGTTAAAAATTATTCAGAGTATACAGTGAGAAGTAAGTCTCCTTCTGACTCCAGACCCTCTAATTTTTTCAGTTCCCCTCCTCAGAGAGAATATATTGCATACTGAAAAGAAAGCAAAGTGCAGGACAATGCTTAGAATTAGCCACAATTTGTGTTTTTAAACTATGTGTATAAGTGTTTATATCCTGCTTGTAAATTCATAGAATGTCTCTAGAAAGAAATACAAGGAGACTGGTAATAGTGGTTGCCACTGGGAAGAATAATGGAGGCACCAAGACACAAGATAGAATCAAGACTTACTAGTCACTATAAATATATTTTTTTACTTTGTAAGTTTATACCATATACAACCAGCAGTTTAAAATTCCCACAGTGTATCTTGGAGATCATTCCATATCTACACATAGTTCTGTCTCAAGCTTTTTAACAATACACAGGATTCTTAATCTTCTGGAAATTACATATATTCAGCTTTACCCAAAATAATATTGCTGAGAATGGGCTTTGGAACTAAGAAGATCAGGATTGAAATCCAGGCTTCGTTACCGACTACGAGTACAACTATGGTCAAGTTATCTTTACTTTCATTTCCTTCTCTGTAAGTGGATATAATAATAGTGTTTAGGGCTGTTGTGAGGATTTACCGAGCAAATTATGCAGAGGACCTAGGATTATGCCGGGCACAGAGTAAGCTCAGTGAAGTTTAGATTTCTTCCTCTGTTGGTTTATAGAAAAAAAAAAAAAAGATTAAATGCCTAAAATAGAAAGACAAAGTTGTGTTTTTATTGTCATTCTTAATTATAATTGTCTCTGTTGTTTGTAACAGACTTCTGCTCTGAATAAATAAATACTGGAGAGTGAGTGTTGAACTAAATGTGTACCCTGTGAAAGGAAGCTTTTCTTTTCATTCTTAGCCAGTTAAATGAGGGAAATTAAAGAGCTTGGAGCAATTACCCAGTCTTATTGTCAGCTGAGCTATACAATTTGAATAAGTTAGGTCCCAAATAAGGAAGCTATGTGAGACTTTAAACTGACCTATAGCATATGTAACTTATCACCTATGTCACCACAATGATCAAGACAGGATTGTAGAACATTGTGCTTCATGTTACTATGTCTGAATGGTGTTCTTTCATCTCCGAATTTATATGTTGAAGCCCCAACCTTGGAGATGGAGCCTTTAGGGAGTAATTAAGGTTAAATGAAGTCACAAAGGTGGGGCCTAATCCAGTTAGACTAGGGTTCTTTTTTTAAAAAATTTATTTAATTTTATTTTTTCAGTGTTCCAAGATTTATTGTTTATGCACCATACCCAGTGCTCCTTGCAATGCCTGCCCACCTTAATACCCACAGCCAAGTTCACCCATCCCCCAACCCCCCTCCGCTCTAAAACCCTCAGTTTGTTTCTCAGAGTCCACAGTCAATCATGCTTTGTCTCCCCCTCCAATTTCCCCCAATTCACTTTTCCTTTCCTTCTCCTAATGACCTCCATGTTATTCCTTATGCTCCACAAGTAAGTGAAACCATATGATAATTGACTCTCTCTGCTTAACTTATTTCACTCAGCATAATATCTTCCGGTCCCATCCATGTTGATACAAAAGTTGGATATTCATCCTTTCTGATGGAGGCATAATACTCCATTGTATGTATGGACCATATCTTCTTTAACCATTCGTCTGTTGAAGGGCATGTTGGCTCTTTCCACAGTTCTGCAATTGTGGCCATTGGAGTTCTTATAAGAAGAGGAAGAGGGGCACCTGGGAGTCTCAGTCGTTAAGCATCTGCCTTCAGCTCAGGTCCTGATACCCAGGTCCTGGGATGGAGCCCACACCAGGCTTCCTGCTTGGCGGGAAGTCTGCTTCTCCCTTTCCCACTCCCCACGCTTGTGTTCCTCTCTTGCTGTTTCTCTCTCTCTGTCAAATAAATAAATAAAATCTTAAAAAAAAAAAAAAAAAAAGAGGAAGAGACACCAGACACTCTCCTTCTCGTGCAGTCACAAAGGAAAGGCCACGTGAGGGTGCAGCAAGAAGGTGACTGCCTACAAGCCAAAAAGGGACCTCTCCCAGAAACTGAATTTACTGGCAACTTCAACATGGGCTTCTAGCCACCAGAACCATGAGGAAATAAGTGTCTGCTCTTGGAGCTGCCCAATCATAGGTATTTTGTTATGGAAGCCTGAGTTGACTAATACACTACTGAAGGAATTTCCTCTCTGTCAGGACAACTGGAAAATGTGCTGTTGCTCTATTGAGATATATATACATATATATCTATATATATACATATATATAGATATCGATACATAGATATATCTATATCGATATATCTATCGATATAGATATATCTATCTGTCTTCAATCAAAATTGTTTCTAAGACCAAAAAAAAAAAAAATGGACACAGATAATGCAAATTCAGAAAGCTTTCAAGGAGTGATTACTCTAGCAATAAAATACATGGCTGTGACAGTAAATAAAATCACCTTCATTTTACAAATTAGAAAACTGAGGCCAAAAGAAAGGAAGTCAGCTCCTTCACAACTGAACCAGAACTGAGTTTAATCAGGTGCCCAGAGCTCTCATCCCATTACACCTGCTGCTTTAGTGCCATGGGTCTTTTCAGTTCCTAGAGCTTCAGGGCATGGCAACAAGGAGAGGAGGGGGCAGCTGACTGCAGTCTCATGCCCCGCCATACCATGAAGAGGCCAAGGATTTAGGGACACACAGTATCTTCCCTGAACCCAAAACAGGACCCCTCAGAGAAGGGCTTTTTTCCCTCCTCTTATTTAGGACATTAATGGAAATTTTTAATTTCAATTATAAGTACATTAAGGAATTTGCAGATTGTTTTGAGAACCAGGAATAGTGCATTTTACTCAATAATTTTACTCATAACCTATGCTCCTTAAACAATAACCATCTAGCTGAGATAATTAGCCCTCTAAATATTTATAGATGGATAGAAGTTTAACATTTAAAATGAGGGTTATAGACACGATTTTTTTAAAATGCAACAACCCCCAAAGTACTACATAATATATAATTCCCCATATGATGCTTTAAAATTTCTCTTTATAAATCTATCTATCTATCTATCTATCTATCATCTATTTATAGGTAGATACACACACAAGCAGACACACATCATATTGAATTAAGATATCTGTGACAAAGACTGTTGCCTATCCAATATCCATTTTCCCCTTCTTCCCTGGTAATAAAACCCCTACATTGATGGTTGCATATAAGTGTCCAGCTTTAAAGCTACAGTTTCCAGCCTCCCCGATGGATATCCTTTCTCCAAGTGGAGTAATTGGATGAAGATTCTAGGAAAGCTATTTTAAAAGAGCCGACTAGCGATCAGACATTCCTCTCCTTCCTGCTGCCTAGAATATGGGTATGATGGCTGGATTACAACAGCCATTTTCTAATCATGAGGTGACCATGAGGATGGAAGCATGAGATAGGGATAAGAAAGGAGAAATAGTGAAGGAGTTTAGATCCTGGGTGACAGTGGACCCATCAGGGGAGTCCTGGACACCTAAATCTGGACTTATTTTACAGAAGAGAAAAATGTGTATCTATATTGAGCTCAATAATTTTGGATTTGTGTATATCTACTAACTGGAGTATATGTTTTATGAAGGCAGGAATCTTTGCCTGTTATGTTCACTGGTATATCCCAGGGACCTGAAATAGGTATTCAAGAAATATTATTGAGTGAATCCCACGTAATACAACCTAAAGCCTCACTGTATTTTTTGTAATACTGCAAAGGGTAAGCTGAGAAAATTCTGGAGTTTTTGCAATGCTAAACAGAGATTAGCAAACAAAAAACAGCTGGAACCTTGGCAAAGAGTGGCACAGGAAGATTTTTCCAACCTAAGCTAAAAATAATGTGGTCTCTCTGGTTCCAGCTGGGGTAAACTGTTTATGGTGATGCTGATCATGGAAAAAATATCCTGAGGGGCTCTGAGATATTAGCCACTCCTTACCTTGCAATATAAGACTATGAAGTTTTAAAATATTTCATTCCATCACCAAGGTTTTCTAGAATATAAATGATTAAATATATTAATAAATAAACCACATTCCAATACTGGATTTGGGGCATCTGAAAGTAAAATCCAGGTCTAATTTGCTTTGTCTCTGGCACCTTAAAGTATGCTCAATACATAATAAATCTTCCATAAATGTTGACAACTTGAGTTGAATTAGAGAAGTGGAATAGGAAACATGAAATATTACTTATCTTCTCCTATTTCTCCCTTTCCCTTTTGCTATACCCCTCCTCACACCTGCACTTCTCAGGTAGAGTCCAAGTTTGCTAGAAGTGTCAATGGAAGTTGATTTAAGGACTGCCTGAAATTCCAGGACTAGAAATTTATTCCCTGTGAATTTTTTACATGATTACTTGAGGATTCTTCCCTTAAGTGCAAGTAGGCAATATGATAAAAAATACTGAATTTTAATCTCAATTTGCCCTTTACTTCTTAGTTCTATACTTTCCCTAGAGTTTTATTTCCTCCTACATAAAATGGAAGTTTCCATTACATCAATCATTTCTAGCTAGGAGGGCTTGAGGACTATAACAAGGTTAGATAAATTATTCCAAATATTTCCAAAGCCAAGCAAGCATTGTATATTTGTAATTCTGCATCAGAGGCCAGCCTAAAATTCTAGTTTTCTTTGTTTTTAGGCTGAAATTATAGGGACGCAAGGTTGTTACCAATTATATAGTTACAAACTGGCTCTCTGGTGTTGATATTAAATTCTGATTGACCACTTATGAAATCATGACTTTTCTGAGCTCATAGAAGAAAAGTCTTTGAAAAAGTTTGTAGGTTTTAAATGGGTTGCTCTTTAAGGTTCTGCATTGCCAAGAAGACTAAAGCATAGAGTTGCTGTCATTCACACCTTATCATGCATGTGTCTTTTCTTCAGCTTTATTGGGGTATAACTGATAAACAGAAGTTGCATACATTTATACATGCTTTGCTATATCTATATATTGTAAAATGATAAATACAATCAAACTTAACATACCCATCACCTTATATAGTTACCTTTGGAATGTGTATGTGGGGGGTGAAAACACTTAAAATCTACCCTCTTAGTCAATTTCAAGTATGGTTAACTACTAGTCATCAGTACAGTATGGTTAACTACTAGTCATTATGCTGTACATTAGATCCCCGAACTTAATCATCTTGCATAAATGATACCTTGTATCCTTTAACCAATATTCCCACATTTTCCCCACCTCAGCCTTGGCAACCACCATTCTACTCTGATTCTGAGTTCGACTATTTTAGTTTCTACATATAAGCAAGATGGTGTGGCATTTGTTTTTTGTGTCTGGTTTATTTCACTTAGCATAGTGTCACAAATCATAGGCTTTCCTTCCTTTTGTAGGGCTGTATAATATTTCCTTATTGTGACTTTGAATAGAAGTCTGAAAAAAGAGGGAAGATACCAGGGCATTCAAAACCCTGCAGCGAGACCATTTCTAGAACTTAGGGTACTTACAGCATTAGTATCACTTAGAAAGGACTCCCATTCTTGTTATAAAATGCCTGTCTACCACCTGTCCTCGTCATCTTTTGTGGGTACTTGTTTTTTCTCAACTGAGAAATGGTTTTCATCTCAATATCAATCAAATCTCAGAGTTGCATAACATCTACACTTGGCCAATGCTGTGAAAGAACATTTAACGAAAATAATGTAGGTGGGCATGGCCAAGGATCTGTAATTATATATTTAAAAATATAATTTTTGTTTTCATAACTGCTGTGGGGACCCCATAAAGACTCAAATTGGAAATACTTAACAACTCACATCATTTTGAAACTAGTTTATCTTTCCCATGGAGATAGACAAGAAATAAAATAATTGAAATATGTGGTCTTTCCGTCCAGGTGAATAGGTTGCTATGTCTAAGGCTGCATATGATAGTTATGCGAAAGAATTTCAGAGAAGGGTGAGATTTTTGGGTTTTTTGCTTTTGTTTTTGTCTTGTACAGCATTGTGCTGGGCATATAATAAGATTCTAATCAATGTTTGCTAGAGGGTAGTATAATAATCACTCAAATAGTTCAATCATTATCCTCAAATATATGATGGATATTTATTTATTTACTTATTTATTTAAAAGATTTTATTTATTTATTTGACAGACAGTGATCACAAGTAGGCAGAGAGGCAGGCAGAGAGAGAGGGGGAAAGCAGGCTCCCTGCTGAGCAGAGAGCCCGATGCGATGCGATGCGTGGCCCGATCCCAGGACCCTGGGGTCATGACCTGAGCTGAAGGCAAAGGCTTTAACCCACTGTGAGCCACCCAGGTGCCCCTATGATGGATATTTAGACTGATGTACTCTAAGGGTCCTTCAAGCTCTGGGAGTAAATAATTATGGGCCAGTTGTTTACCTCACTCATTTTATATCTTTCTTCACTTATTTTAGTTAGACTTTGCTGTTAAAAGTTTTAGAATCTTGTAGGAATGTCAAATGGGGCAGCTGACATGGAAACAGGATATCAGTTCCTTAAAAAATTAAACACACAATTATCATATGATCCAGAAATTCCAACTCTGGATATATACCCAAAATAATTGAAAACAGGGACTCAAACAGGTATTTGTACACCCATATTCATAGTAGCTTTATTCACAGTAGCCAAAATGTGGAAACGGATCCTGTGTTTATTGATAGATAAATGGATCAACAAAATGTGGTATATACATATAATGGAATGCTAGTCAGCCTTAAATAGGAAGGAAATTCTGACACATGCTACAACATGAAGAGTCAACTTTTTGTTTGTTTTTGTTTTTTTAAAGACTTTATTTGTTTAGTTGTCAGAGAGAAGGAACGAGAGAGCAAGCACACAAGCAGGCAGAGAGGCAGGCAGAGGCGGAAAGAGAAGCAGGCTCCCTGACAAGCAAGGAGCCCAATGCAGAACTTGATCCCAGGACCCTGGGATCAGGACCCGAGCCAAAGGCAGTGGCTTAGCCCACTGAGCCACCCAGGCGTCCCAAAGAGTAAACTTTTAAACTTTTAAAGTGAAGTAAGCCAGCCAAAAAAGGACAAATAAAATATGATTCAACTAATATGAGTTAGCTAGAGTAGTCAAATGTATAGAAACAGAAAGTAGAAATGGTGGTCATCAAGCAGGCTGTGGAGAGGAGACAATGGGGAATTAGTGTTTACTGACTGTGGAGTTTCAGTTTGGGAAGATAGTACTAGAGATGGATAGTGGTGTGGTGAAGGTTGTACAACAGTGTGAATGTACTTAATGCCACTGAACTGCATAATTAAAATGGTTAAAATTGTAAAATTTATGGTATATATCATATATACATATATATACACACATATATGCAATACATATATATATTGGCACAATAAAAATGTTTTTGAATCTTAGAGTGTTTGTGTTTGGTCTAAGATATATATTTACTATGGGCTTCCTATGTTACTATGCCTCTATGTAGAAGGAGAAACAAGACTCTGTGAGTGATTGATATAATCCGAACACAGCATAAAATGCGTTTAATAATTTTCCTTGTTTTCTGGAAAGACAGAGGTGTCAACTGCACTGGCTTTTGGAATCAGTCTTAGGATTTTACCTAAGCCTCATGCTTTTTACTTTTGTGATGAGGAGAGTCTAACATCTATTTGTATACTTTTAGCTTTTGGGCAGGATTAATATTTATGTGATGCTGAAATGTGCTCTCAGCTCCTTGATTATGTATTGGATACACTGGACAAATGGCTAGATGTATCCTTTAAATGGATATTGGCTCTAATGGATAAATGGCTGGATAAATAAGTGGGTGCCTTGTCTGTAAGCCCAACTCAGCCAAATGACATAGGGTATGATGACGACATGGGCTAGGGTCTCCTCAAAACTCCAGATAAAATCTCCCTCAAGGATTTGTAGTGATGATTAAATGAGATAATATGTGTAACTGTAAGCTCTCAGTCGCTGCAGATTCTTATTTTGGTTGTGCTTCCTCGCTCTGGTCAAGTACTAAACTTACTTCTTCAAAGCAGAGAATTTCCTCCTCTCATTCCTATTTCACTCTTAATCCTCTCCCTTAACCTCTTTCACTATCACTGAGGAAGGAAGGCTTCCCAGTGCTGTCAGGACATTGCTAATTTTTTTGTTCATGTACTCTCCAAAAATATTTGGAAAAATTACGAACCCCCCACACACAGTTGCCCTATAAATGTTTTCTCATAAGTTTGAATAGCTGCAAATGATGTATGGTCACGATTATTGAAAAATGATGTCATTTTTAAATTCAAAATATTTTGTCACTCTTAAATGCATCCAATGGATTCTAGAAACAACAGCCATTTGACACAATTATTTTATTAGTTATCTAATATGGTGTAATAAATTGTCCCTATGCTGAGCAGTTGAAAACAACCATTTATTTTTCTCAGTTTCTCTAGGTTAGGTCACTCAAGATCTCTTACAAGACTGCAGTCAAGGGCCAGCGCTTCAGTCTCATCTGAAGACTTGACTAAGTAGAATTTGCTTCTAAGTTCGCTCACATAATTGTTGGCAAGATTTACTTCCTTGTGGACTGTCGGAGGGAGGGTCTGGTTCCCTGCTGGCCAATGGCAATAGTCCTTCCTCAATTCCTTGTCATCTGGGTTCTCATAAGGCAGTTCACAATATGAACCGTGTGTGCATGTGTATGTTTGTGTGTGTGTGTGTGTATGAGAGAGAGAGAGAGAGAGATGGGGGATGGGTAGGGGGGAACAAAAGAGGATGAGCAAGATGGAAATCACAGTCTTTTTGTAATGTAGTCTCTTATTTTTTTCCCATTTTTGCATATTTTATTTATTTATTTATTTACCATATAATGTATTCTTTGTTTCAGGGGTACAGTGTAATGTGCTTTTTTTTTTTTTTTAAAGATTCTCTTTATTTATTTGACAGACAGAGATCACGAGTAGGCAGAGAGGCAGGCAGAGAGAGAGGAAGGGAAGCAGGATCCCTGCTGAGCAGAGAGCCTGATGTGGGGCTTGATCCCAGGACCCTGGGATCATGACCTGGGCCGAAGGCAGAGGCTTTAACCCACTGAGCCCCCCAGGTGCCCCCAGGGTAATGTGCTCTTGAAAGCTACACCCCAGCCTGTCTTCTGTATTTTCTTTGTTGGAAGCAAATGATTAGGTCAAGCCTATCCTGGGATGACACAGAGAATGAATACCGGGAGGAAGGGATCTCTGGGGGTCATCTTGTAGAGGGTGCCTATCTTTTTACTATTGTTATCACTTTAAAAAAAATGTTTGAACAAGGTCATCATTGTTAGAAAATTTATCATTTCTTTTTGTCCTTGAACTCATAATTCCATTCTACTAATTTCTCCTAAATTATGTTTTAATCTAATATATGTTTATGCCTGGAATTATTTTATTGATTTCCTTATCATACATCACAAAGAAAATTATGTATATAAGTTGAAATTTTAATAAAAAATTTCCTGTAACCAGTTGGCTTTAGGGATTATTTTTTCCTAGGATCCATTATCACTTAGTAGTAGTAGTTGTAGTACTAGTATTGTGATTAGTGTTATTGATCAAAATTAACACTTAATGAAATTTAATAATTATTAAATACAAAAAGGAAAATGTCATTTGAAATATATTGCTTAATGCGACAAGTTTGTTTCTTTTTTTTTTTTTCAGTTAGTTCATTTATCCTTTCTTGAGTACAATTTATTCTTAGAATGAGTCAGGGTCACTGGTACCTGAGGCGCTAATAATGTTCATTAATGATAATTATTAAATGTCTTATTTTTAGAGGAATGCATACTGTATTCCCATTAAACCACTTTAAATTTAATAGGTTCATGGGTGAAATAATAAATGAGCAGAGATGTGGTTGATCAACGATAGAGAGTTCAAGTAAAAATTAATAGGATTTAGAACTATGTAACAAACTTCTGGGAAAGTTTAACAAAAATGTTTCCTCTGCAAGTCTAACTAAATATTCATGTAAATAGAAAACACCCACTTGCTAAAAAAGATTAAAAATGCTGAAAACCTTCCCTCCACCTTAGCAGCACAATAAAGATGCATTTATAAAGGACACAGACGAGAAAAATGTGTAATAGAAGAAACCTACATTTCAGAGTTCATCTCTTTTCCCCACCCAATTTGTAATAACCAGGAGGAGTAGAAGTGATCAACACAATAGAAAGTGCATTATTTGTAGGGCTCTTCTCTACTGAAACTGAATGCTTTGGCTCAGGATAACAGGTAAGAGGGACTCATCTGGCAGAACTTCACAGACACTAGAAAGTGATGCAATCAACATCATGTTCACACATATGTGACAGCACAGTAATTTCTGCCTTTTGTTACAAATGGCCATGATCGGTGTGATAAAGATGTCTCATTTGGGAATAAACATGGAGCATTTGTATTTTCCAATTATTGCCAACAATTATTTCTTATATTTAATCCCCTTCATGCTGGGTAATAGGACTGTTGGTAAAAACAAACAGGTTTTGTTTTTGTTTTTGTTTTTGTTTTAATTTTTACTTAGTTACCATACAGTGCAATATTGGTTTCTGGAATAGAATCCATCACTTACATACAACACCCAGTGCTCATCAGGACAAACCCCTCCTTAATACCCATCACCCATCTCCTTCCATCAACACTCAGTTCTCTATCATTGAGAGTCCCTATGGCTTGTTTTCCTCTCTCCTTTTTTTTCTTTTCCCCCTTTCCATATGTTCATCTGTTTCCTTTCTTAAATGCCACATATGAGTGAGATCATATGGTATTTGTCTTTCTCTGACTGACTTACTTCACTTGGTATAATACACTCTAGCTCTATCTGTGTCATTGCAAATGGCAAGATTTCATTCTTTTTGAAGGCTGAATAATATTCCTTTGTTATGTATATATATGAATGTATGTAAGAATAATATTCATATATATATAAATACACACATACATACACAAATATATATAAACACACACACACACACACACACACACACATACACACCCCACATCTTCTTTATCCATTCATCGGTTGATGGACGTCTGGGCTCTCTCCGTGGCTTGGCTATTGTTGATAATGCTGCTGTGAACATCTGGGTATAATGACATTGTCTTTCTCATGGGACTATGATGCTTGAGTACTTACAAAGCATTCTTAGTGTCACAGAGCTAAGAATGGGGGAAGAACTGATAGGAATAGTGCTATAGAATTCATGCAAAAGCAGTTGAGGTAATTCCTTTCAGTCTTCAAATGATAACTTTAAAGCCCTGCAGTCACTTATTCTATCTGTCCAGCATTCCTTCCTTTCTTCCTCATATCCAACTTCTGGTCTCTCTTCCTCTCACTTGGCAGTCACGGGTTTAAGAGCAAGGCTGAGCCTCCCACAGTCCCCCGATCTAGATGTAGTGTGGTTCCAGAACTACACAAATGGAGATAAAGCAATTATCTCCCCTCTTCTTGGGTAGAAGAATGATTTATAAATTTCTAGGCTCTTAACATCCCAAATTTGGGTATTTTGTATTAAACAAACTTTAAATATCTAAAAGGACAGGGATGCCTGTGTGGCTCAGCTGGTTAAGCACCTGCCTTCGGCTCAGGTCATGATCCCAAGGTGCTGGGATCAAGTCCCATATTGGGCTCCTTGCTCCTCCCACTGCCTGCTGCTCCCTCAGCTTGTGCTCCCTTGCTCTCTCTCTCTGACAAATAAATAAAGTCTTTAAAAAATAAAAATCTAAAAGGCTAAATATTCTACAATGAATCTGGGAGATTTAATTTCTTGCCTTAAACTTTAAAGAATATAGCTTTATTGGTTTTCTTAATAGTGATAAGTACAGTTACTAAATACCAAATTGGGAACTGGGATATGGCATGTTTGGTTGCATTCACAAATGTACAAACTTAGAATTGTGTTCCAACATTAAATAGTTATATTTATGTAAATTTAATGTAAGTATAGAGTTTCAAATGTATTTTTATACATTTATACAGTTTGCAGGGTTTCAAATGTATAGAGCAGAAATGTATTATGCCTAGAATGTGTAAACATTTGTACATTCTGTGAATTACTTCTAGCATGAGTTAGGAAAATTGAAAAATTCCAGAACCAGAGAAGTTTCTGCTTTGAAATTCTAGGTAAAGCTTAAATGTTTTGCATTTAACACATTTTTTTTATTAGTGATTATATCAGACAGGTGTGTGTGTATGTGTGTGTGTATGGCAGGGGCAGAGAAGGAGACAGAGAGACACAGAAAGAGCAAGAGTCAGGGAGATATTTTAAAGAACTGGCTCATGGGATTATAGGGGCTGGCAAATCCAAAATACATAGGCAGGATAGTAACTCAGGGAGGATTTCTCTGTTACAGTCTTGAGGCAGAATTCCTTTTCTAGGAAACCTCAGTCTTTGCTCTTAAAGCCTCAGCTGACTGGATGAGGCCCATACACACTATGGAAGGTAATCAACTTTCCTTAAAGACAGTTGTAGTAAATGTTAGTCATTCTACAAAATACCTTCATAGCAACATCTGGACTAGGGTTTGTACAAACTGGGAAATCTAACCAAGTTGACACACAAAATTAACTATCACATGGCCAATGTACACATGAAAAGATGTTCAACATCACTAATCATCAGGGAAATGCAAATTAGAAACATGATGAGAGACCACCTCATACCTGTCAGAATTGCTAAAATCAAAAACAGGAAATAACAAGTGCTGGTGAGGATGTGGAGAAAAAGGAACCCTCATGCACTGTTGGTGGGAATGAAAAGTGGTGTAGCTACTGTGGAAAACAGTATGAAGGTCCCTCAAAAAATTAAAAATAGAACTACCATGTAATCCAGTAATTCCTATTGCTGAGTGTTTACCCAATAAAAATGACGACACTAATCTGAAAAGATATATGCACCCCTATGTTTATTGTAGCATTATTTACAATAGTGAAACTATCAGAACAGCCCTAGTGTCCATCAATAGATGAATAGATAAAGATGTGGTATATATATATACAATGGAATATTACTCATCCATAAAAAAGAATGAAATCTTTCTATTTGCAACAACATGGAAGACTCTAGATAGTACTGTGCTAAATGAAATAAGTCAGTCAGAGAAAGACAAATACCATTTGATTTAACTCCTATGTGGAGACACAAAACAAAGAAAAAAGAGACAAAGCAAAAAACAAACTCTTACCTATAGAGAACAAACTGATGGCTATCAGAATGGAGGTGCATGGCGGGGATGGGTGAAATAGGTAAGGATTAAGAGTACACTTGTGATGAGGACTGAGTAATGTATGGAACTATTGAATCATTATATTGTACACGTGAAACTAATATAACATAGTATGGTAACTACACTGGAGTTAAAATATTAAAAAATTAACCAGTAATCAATTTAATTAATTGATATTATCCAGATAAAATATGATTTTTAAACATTTTCTTTGTTGGCTTTTGGAGATTTTAGTTCTCAAGGTAAGACAATAAATATTTGTATTTGTTTAAATGTCTCTTCTAAACTGGAATTGTATATTAGAGGTATGAGATATTTGTAATTAAAATAAAGGAGAAATAAACGTGACATTTTGGCCCATACATCAAAAGAGGATTTCAGACAATCTCAAGGGTAGCCTATATTTATATGTATCAATCTTTGCTATTCTTATGGAATTCTAAGATATCAAGATTATCTTTGATCATCCCACTGGAAAATGAAAGACTATAACTGATACTGGGTCAAGATATTTATTAACTGGGAAAATAATTTGAATTCATACAAGCACCCCCTTTTAATATAATAATGATACATAACATGATATAAAGTTGGTGGGGGGAGATGTTTATCTTTTTAAAGAAGAAAAACTTACAGCTGAGGAAAGGGAGCAAAGTAAATTTAAAAGTTTCACCTGAAGAATCTCCTTTAACTTTTCTGAAACTCAAATTACATGTATTTTAGATCACTTGATATTATCCCACAGAACACTAGGCCCTCTCATTTTTTCGTCAGTGGTTTTTTGTTGTTGTTGTTGTTGTTGTTGTTTTCCTGTGTGTTTTTATTACATCAGGTTCCTTGGTCATTTCTTCCATTGTGTCTAATTTGTTATTAACCCCATCCAAGCAAACTTTAAACTGCTGTATTTGGGGGGAGGCTGGATGGCTCTTCAGTTAAGCATCCAACTCTTGATTTCAGTTCAGGTCATGATCTCAGGGTTATGAGATTGAACCCTACGTGGGGCTCTGCTCTAGGCATCGAGCCTGCTTGAGATTCTCTCTCTCTCTCCCTCTGACTCTCCTACTCACGTGCTCTCTCACCCTCTGTCTCTCCCCTCTAAAATAAACTACTATATTTTTCACATCTAGAAACTCCTTTTGGTTCTTTGTTACATCTTCCATTTCTTTTCTCATTATGGCCTTGTGTGCTTTTGCATTCTTGAGAAGTTGTGAATATGTATAATATCTGTTGCAATGTTCCCAATCTACTAATTGCATCATCCCTATCATTTCTGAGACTGTTTCTACAACTGATTTCTGTCCTTGTTAAAAGTCCCATTTTTCTCTCTTTGTTGTCTGGTAAGTTTTGCTAGGATGGGAGGTGTTCTGTGTTTTACTTTATTAAATGTTATATTTATGTTATTTTTCTTTAAAGGGTATCTGATTTCTTCTGGCAAGCAATTACTTATTTATGGGTGAACTTGCTTGTTCCTAAGCTCACTTAGCCCTGCCTAAGTCACGGCAGGGCTAAGTGACCTTTATGCAAGAGGTAATCTAGCTCACTTCTCTGGGGTGGATCTTCTGGAATCTCTTATAAATGTTCCATTACTAGGTGAGTTCTCTCCACTCTGGCGGGAGAAGATCCAAATTATTCTCAGCTCTGTGTGATGCTACAGTTCTCTGATACTCTACTTTTTCCTCAGAGGGTGTTGTTGTCTGGCCCTATGAGGTTTTATCCTGTGCACATGCAGTCTGGTATCAAAGACTTAAAGGTCTTTTGTGCAGATTTCTGGAATTCTCTCTCTTCATAGCTTCCTCCTCTTGGACACTCTGTACTTCACATTCTAATGGCTTAGCCTCCCCCATTCCAATTTTTTATCTTCAATCAAAGATATCTGGCTTCTGTTGCAGTTTTCTTTCCCTGCACAACTATCCAGAAATTCCCTCCTGACAGAACAATCACCTCAATTGTATATCTTCTCTCAAGGTTCACAGCCATGTACTGCCTGTTGTCTGGTATCTGAAAATCTAAGAAGTAGAAAGTTGTAGATAATGTGCTATCATCTTATTAAGAAAGTGACACATTCACTGTGTGTGTGTGTGTGTGTGTGATTTTGTATTACAAAATTTAGTGAAAATATAACATTTTACTTTAAAAAAGTTATCTGGATCCCTGATTCCAGCCGTAAAAGAGAAATAGGACCTAGAATTATCCTCTCAGTATAAGTCACTAGAAAACTAGAAAAAAAAATGGTCATGTAGAATAGTCTACTATCCTTTTTATGGCTGCATGGTAGGTACTCTATTTAGTGGATATATCAGAGTTTATTAAACCAGTTCCTGATAGATGAATACTCGAGTGATTTTTAATTTTTTTTTGCTATTGTAAATCGTACCAAAATGAACAACCATGTAAAAATGTCTTTCACAATTTTACCAGTGTATATTTGAAATATGGTTTTAGAAGTGGGATTGCTGGCTTGAAGGCTACGTGCATATATAATTTTGCTAGTTATTGACAAATTTTCCTTTGCAGGTATTTTATCATTTTTTTATTCCCACCAGAAATGAACAAATGCCCATTTTCTTATAGTGTGTTATCAGACTTCTGGATTTTTGCCAACATCTTAGGTGAAAAGAGGACTATTAGTGTAATTTTAATTTGTATTTCTCATTATGAATTATTTCTCACTGAACATCTTTTTATGTGAGTTAAAGACACCTGTACTTCCATCTTTATGAATCACCTATGACTTCCCATAGCTCATTTTCTATAGGTTTATCTCTTCTTTATTTTTAGAAATTCATTTTATGAGGTCTGAATCAGTTGTAGATATTTTTCTCAGTTTGTTATTTGTCTGTCTAATTTGCTTGTGATATCTTTTCCCATGTAAAGATTTTTTATTTCTATGTTATCAAGTTTATCTATTTTTTCCTTTCTTGCTTTTGGATTTTGAGTCATGGTCCTGAAAGTTTTTCTTGCTCCTAGGTTGAAAAGAATGTACCCACAAATTTACTGAGTACTCATATAGCTTCATTTTTTATAATTAAATCTCATCGCCATTTGGAATTTTTCTTGGTGTATGGTGTGGAGAATGAATCCAATTTTATCTTTTCCATATGGCTTTGCAGTTATTCCAACATGACTTTTTAAAGTCCTTCTTTTGCAATCGTCTAAAAGGCTGTTTTTATCTTATGCTAAATTTTCATATGTAATTGAATCTATTTCAGATTTTCTATTCTGTCTCATTGATTTATTTATTCATGAACCAGCACTATTAATTTCAGAGATCTTACATCTTTAACAATTACAGTGTTCAAAAAAAAAAAAGTTGTGACAAAGTCACAGGTACTGTTGCTGTGGAGTGACTTAGACTGTAACTCCTGGCCTTTAAGGCCTGTTGGTTTCTATATTTTTGAGCCTGGGCCCCAGCCTTGCTATGATGCCTTTGAGCTCTAATATTTTGCAAAAAAATTTATTTTTAGTTTTGGTAGTCAAAGCTGGTTTCTGTTGCTGATACAAAAACTCTTACTGTGGCCCTGTGTATATATTTTTCATGAGTTGTTTATCTAAATTAAAGGGATGCCTTTAACAGTAAGAATTTTAGTCAAAGTTGGGAGTGGGGAGAAGAAGGTAAGACTCTGACACTCTGGAGATGGGCGGTTCGGGGCAGCATGGGGCAATTTTAAATAGAGGAGACTGGTGTTCCTTTCACAAAATGTGGCGAGAACCATTTCTCTATATTAAAATCGCCTTAACTTCCTAGGGCATAAAGAGAAATGAAAATGTTGGCAAGGATGCTTTTAGAAGAAGCGTATCAAAGAAAAAAATCATTCCCACTAGAGGAGACCTGAGAAGCATCAAGATCACTGCTCCTTCTCTAGTCAAGGTCTGGACTATTGTAGAAGCGTCTCCACTTCCTTTTGTGGTTAGCTGCAGGCCCAGATGTCGACATCAGAGAGTTTTCTTTTTAAAATATAGATTGGATCCTATTTACTCCTCTGCTCAAAATCCTTGAATGTCTCTTTTTCTTAGAGGATGAAGTTAAATTTATCTTTCATCAAGATGCTTCAAAATCTGGCCTCAGCCTTGGTTTCCAAACTTGTTTTTTAACAACCACCGCATCAAACATGCACTATAGTAGTAGTAATAAGAGTAATTTTAGGGGCGCCTGGGTGGCTCAGTGGGTTAAAGCCTCTGCCTATGGCTCGGGTCATGGTCTCAGAGTTCTGGGATCGAGCCCCGCATAGGGCTCTCTGCTCAGCAGGGAGCCTGCTTCCTCCCCTCTCTCTCTGCCTGCCTCTCTGCCTACTTGTGATCTCTGTCTATTCATTATTTTAATGAATAAAATCTTAAAAATAAAAAAGAGTAATTTTAAAGTAATAAGAGGTAGTAGTGTTGGTGATTGTCTAGCTATCAACACAAGCAGCATTCACCCCTGTTGACTTTAGCCTCAGATCATTCCGCAGGACTTCACTCTCCCCGGCTTCCGGTGAAAGAGCTTGCACACATAACTACTATGCACAACTTCCAGAATAACAAGAAGAATGGTCTTTTGACATGATATTTTAACTTCAAATTAGACAAATAGACTGCTTCAACTTCTCATTGCCCTTCCTTTAAACTTTATGCAGCTATGAAATGAAATGGTTGCATGTCTTCACATCAGAGCCAAAAAAAAAAAAGCAAGCTGTTTGGTATTTTCTGAAGTGATGATCTTATGCCTTCATTACAATAAGGAGCCGTGGGTAATAGCATAGGCTCTGGATTGAAACCCTGGTTTTGTTACTCACTCCTTGTTTGACCCTGGGTAACCTTTTCCCTCTGGGCTTCTCTGCTGAATGGGAGACTGGAGATATGCATATAAAGCAGTCAGTGCGGTGTTGGGCACTTACTTTTTCAACTGGAAAAGTCCCTAAGACACATTTGACCATGTTATGACTAGACAATGAACTTAGTGTCTGTTACAGTGGTAGTAACGGACTTGTGTAAGAAAATGAGCCGATCAATTTACAGAGTTTGCCACAGTTTCAATTCTATAAGTTGCATCTCCAAAATGTTTTAACCTGTTTTGGTCCTCCATATTTCTGGGAATTACTTGTCGAATCTCAGCCTTGGAGTCTGGGGCTTTAGTTGAGATTTATACCCACTGTTTTTAGTATGATTACCTCATAATTGGTGGTGTGTTTTTCCTGGTTCTCTCTCTTTTCGTGATGTTAGTGCCACCATCATTGATGATACATACCTGGATCCAAACTCATTAAAAGTTGCAAAAT
Organism: Lontra canadensis; assembly: GCF_010015895.1. Taxonomy (NCBI): domain Eukaryota; kingdom Metazoa; phylum Chordata; class Mammalia; order Carnivora; family Mustelidae; genus Lontra; species Lontra canadensis. The sequence continues at coordinate 2,411,578 of NW_022631150.1, read as the reverse complement.
GGGGGGTACCTGGGTGGCTCAGTGGCTTAAGCCTCTGCCTTCAGCCCAGGTCATGATCTCAGGGTCCTGGGATCGAGCCCCGACATCAGGGTCTCTGCTCAGCGGGGAGCCTGCTTCTGCCTCTCTCTCTGCCTGCCTCTCTGCCTACTTGTGATCTCTCTCTCTCTCTGTGTCAAATAAATAAACAAAATCTTAAAAAAAAAAAAAGAAAAAAGTTGCGAAATGGTGACATTGTAACTACCTCAGACTTTTTTAATGTATGTTTGCTAGAATATTTCTATAACGAGAAAGTTCCCCCATGTACGATTTTGTTACCCGGTGGTATTTTTGTTCTTTACACATTTCAATTTAGTATAAGAACTGGTATTTTGACTGAATACTTAAACACAACACATTAGAGCTTCAAAGAATTTTCAGTTTAATCTAATTCAACACTTGATTTTATGGGTGAGGAAACAGACCCAAAGAGGTTAAATTAGTTTTCCAATTTCTAAAAGCTCATTAGTAGTTATCAGAGTCAATAGGAAACAAGATAATTTGAGGTGGGTCTATTTGCAAAAAGACTAATTACAAAGGTGTGGAAGAGGTATAAAGGAAGTTTCAAAGGATTGTACTGAAACTTGGGGCTAAAGGCTTCAGAGTTATCATCATTTCTAAGTACCAGAGGACAAGGTGAGGGACAGTTATAAGGCCCTGTAAGAAAGTGGATCCTGTAGGATCCGCCCCTTGAGAAAAGCAGTGACTTCCTGTTGAGGACCAAAGTTAGCCTGAGGTGACTCATAAAGTTCCAATCCCCTTCCTCCCTCATATCCCCTACCTGGCCATTGATCAACTCTGATTGATAAAAAGAAAGCAAGGAAGCCCATTGATTTAATTCATACAGATTAGCCTCCCAAAGCAGAGACTGGGGGTATATGAATGGAGAGGGATCTGGAAGAGAGACTCAGGAACAGATGGCAAAGTCAGGATTCGGTTCATATTCTTCTCCTCCTCTACCATTCTACCATGCATTCAAATATTTAACTACATGCACACGTCTTATATTTATAGAAATAATCCATGGTCCAGAATCATGTTATCTTCCTGTAGAATAACATTTGTTTGTTGAAGGTCTGGAATTACCTTAAGCCAATTTCAGGGTTTGAGAATTTTTTTCTGGGTTACTCAGATACCTGGAGACAGGGTGCTATCCATGTAAGGCTCATTTCACTTTTATTTCACTCCCTACTTTTTGATTATATCTTCCTCGCTTTTGTCCTTCCAGGTGTTGTCAAAAATGTAGCTCAGCCTTTCAGCTGTGTAATTCAGACTCTCAGAAACTGCCAGGCCCAAAGCAGCTCCAACTGCGAAAACACCCTCCAGATCCCTGGCCTCTCTTCCAAAATCTGGCCAGCTAGTTCCTCATTATCTCATTAGTGCCTCAATGCCTTTATTTTAAATTTCAAATTTTGTCTAGCATTCTTAGGCTTATTCAGGGAGAAGGAAACACCTAATCTGTCATAATCAGAAGCAGAAATCTCTCCCTTGTATTTCCCTAGCTCTTTATTAGGAAAATTCTTTACTCTATCTGTAGGTGTTCTCAAAGGGGTCCCAAGACCTGTCTCTGAGTGGAAAAGGACTAGACTCTGAGTGAGAATATGATTCTGACCAGTACACTTCAGTTTTGCTGCCATGCCTTTTAAAAGTGGAAAGAGGTCATAGTCTTCATGATATTATGCTGCTATCATTCAGTGACTGTGATTTAATTCTTGTCAAAAGCTTCTAGGGAAGCCTGCTGTTTATGATAGGATCTAAGCAATACGTTACCTATTTCCCTGGGTTCCTTCTTTCCTCCATGCAGAATACTAAGTTATGAGTGTACAGTGAATTACATAATACCCTCAATTCCCTGCATTTATTAAGGTAATATAACCAGAAAGTATTGCATCTGATTTATATTATTTTAGATTCCTCTGAAATGCTTTCATTGAATTAATATTCAATATTATGTTCTTGGTGTCCAAAAATATTAAATATAAACTTGAAAAACATATAATATCTTACAAATCCACATTCAATTCTGTTGTATTGCTTAATGTACTCTATATCAGATTCTATAATAAAGTCTTTATAGAATTCCATGCCAGGACAAGACTTGACTCTTTGTATGAATATATGTACTCTTATGTATTTTCTTTTTATTTTGGCAGCCAAAATACATGGAGCTAAATTTAGCAATAATTAAACTATTAATTCATCCCAGACATTTGATACTTCTTTACTGGTTTCCTTATTGATTTCTGATAATTTGAATGATATTTACATTACTACATGTAAAACATTATGTTGTTTTGTCTGTAGCCTTAAACACTTTTTGGAGTTAAGAATATATTGTATTCCCATTTATCTTATCTGAGGAAACAAAGAAAGGCAAACTTGTCACCTAAAACAAAAGCAGGAGATCCTTGTCCATTTAAGGCTTAAAATTCACCATTTTACCTTTTCGTGAACAAACATTGCCCCAAGATAGGCAATGATTTTTCCCTGTTGACCACTATCATATTAGATGTCCTTTTGGATTAGAAAAATTGCTCCTTCTTTACAGACAAATTGTAAAGGAAAGTCTTTCATTCCTCCAGGACACACTAAACCAGGCTTGGCAAGCTAAGATCAGGCTGGGTCTCAGTACCCCACCTGTCCTCTCTGCCTCCACAGAGACCCCATATCTGAGTTGAGCCATCTGAATTTAGGTGTATTTGAGTGTTGATCAACTGTAAAAATGGAAATTTCACATGGTTCAATCTAATACATGGCATTTAAGTTTCATTAGCTAAACCAGCCATTCAGGTAGTAAGAAAGAGCCTTAGCACCAACTAGAATCCATCATATTGCACTGGGGGTTTGGGTGATCTTTAAAGTTACTACATCAATTCAAAGTCAAACAAAGCAAACAAAGTAAAACAAAAATAAAAATTGTGTGTATGAAAAAATGGCTCTGAAAAGATCTGGAAGGGGTCAAAGTTGAAATGATCTAAAAAGGTATAGGTTTTAGAAAATAGTTTTATATATAATCTCATATCATATTGTGTAGCAAAATGCAATGTGAGAGTTTAGGCATTTTAGTTTTCCACACCTGGTCCTAATGAATTTCCAGCATGTATTGTTTGGGGCCAGGATGGGGCAGAGGCTTATGTACTGCCACAAGAGTTTGCAGGTTTGACAAGTTGTTGGAAATAATAGTGTATATCTATTAGGAGCCTGTCAATATTTTACTCCAGTATGATAGCTGATTCACTAAATATCTACTTTCCTAATGAGATCAAGTCCTAAAGCAGACAGAGAGCATATAGATCCCAGCTGACATAATTTCCTTACTATAAATTTCCTTCTATCATTTTACACGCCTTTAGAAAAAGCTAATGTCACTTGCTTCGTTGAGGATATGGTTGTGTAGCTGCTAGGTGTTTTTCTCACTATTATTTCCTACCTTCTTTTAACTCTACTATTCAACTGTTTTATCCTTCCTTTTCTTCCAAACTTGAATTTGCATTAATAATTTGCATTATTCTACTTTATTTACAGAACTCATTAATCTCGGTTCCCATCTCTGAGATGGGAAGTCCATAGCCGTTACCTTATTTCGCTGCAATTTTCACTGGTTTTCCTAATTAGAGCATGTTGAAGAAGTTCTGTGAGAACTTACACATGTTTTTGATCCCCAAAGAAGTAGATCTCTTCCTTTTCATCGCTCTTAAGCAATCCAGGTATCCTCCCCTCCCGCAATGTAGTGCATTTTGAAAGAATCCACTGTCTCTTAATTTCCTCCTTTCATCTGGTGGATGATGCTTTGCCGAGTGGGGTATAGACCCCTTATTCTGTGTCCAGAAAGCATATTGAGCGTGGGGAGGGGTACTTTATAAGAACCTAAGTGAGAATGCGAAGTCATTCAGAAGTTGGAACCAATCAATTAATCATTAATGTTAACATAGCCACTGGAATTTTCTAAATGGAAGGTAGCAGAGGCCGACCTGATAAATGATGCCAGCCATTTCCCGAGCGCCGCGGTCGGGAATCGATGGTCGTCCAGTTCGGTCCCCCGCTGCGGCGCTCTAGTGGAAATCCTTCGGCTTTGCGCAACGCGTGCGTCCCCGCTCAGCCCCAGCGCCTTTGCGCTGCTCCGTACCAGACTGCGCGCAGGGCTAGCCCGGCAGGCGACGGAGGGGGGCGCCCTGGCCACGGGGACCGCAGCAAAAGCTCCCAAAGCCCAGAGCGTTCTCAGAAGAGACTTTTTTTCTTTCTTTCTTCTTTTTTTTTTTTTTTTTTTTTCCTTTTGCGCCAAGCCGCCGTCGTTTGCGCTCCGGCCTTTGGCTGACTCCGAGTCTTCTTAGGTGGGGCCGGTGGGTGACGGCGGAGAACCCCGGCCCGGCGCCGCGCTCGGGGCCCAGCCGACGTCCCGGAGCCGCGGCGCCGTCGGTTTCGTCCCGGCTGGAGCTTCCCAGCAGGGCCCTCCTCCGGGGCGGGCCCTGACTCTCGTGGCCGCGACGAGTGGGCGGCCGAAGCCAGTGGCCCACGGAGCGAGCGGCTGCGAGGAGTGGCGAGACTGCATCGGCGAGGCTGGCGCTGGGACTAAGCGGCCGCGGCGCGCTCGGGCGAGAAACGAGGCCAGGAGAGGAGGAGGAGGAAATAGAACAGATGAAGGGGAGCCGCCGCCGAGGAGGGAGGCGGGTCCTTTCGGCAGCTGCTGTTCCGGGACGCAGCCAGGGGAGTCTGCCCGCCCGAGAGGTGCTGGCCAGGTAGCTCCCCACCCAGCGGGCACCCTCCCCGGCCGCTCCCAGCTCCCGGCAAGGAAGACGCCGGGGCCGTGCTCCCGTGGTCAGGGCGCACCGCACCCCGAGCGCGGCGCCCTTGAGCTGCACGGCGGCGCACGTTTGCGAGGCGACTTGTCTGCGGGCCAGGAGAAGGAAGCCCTGTCCCTTCCCGCTCAACCTGGCGTCCCCACCCCTTGTACTCTACACCCTGCCTCGGACAAGCAGCGCGGCCACGGAGGCGCAGAGGAGGGGTGAGCCGCCGCCGGGCAGCGGCGTCCCTTCGGGGGAGAGGGCGCCTGACAGGAGGCGGCGGCGCGGCGCAGAGGGCGCCACGCGCGATGGCAGCTGCTTAGCCCGGCGCGCGCGGAGCAGCCCGGAGCTGTGGCTGGCCAGACGGTGCGGCTGGGCGGGGGACGCCGCCGCAGCCCGGCCGGGAGAGATGAGCGCCGAAGCGGGCGAGGGCATCACTTTCTCGGTGCCACCCTTCGCCGAGGGAGGAAGCTGCCGGAGGGGAGGAGCGGCGGTGGCAGCAGAGGATGAGGAGAGCCAGCTACCGCCGCCGGGCAGCTTCTGGAACGTAGAGACTGCCGCCGCCCCTGGCACCGGTTGTCCCGCCGCCACCTCTGGGAGCAGCGCCACCCGGTGCCGGGGCAACTCTAGTAGCGGAGGCGGCCGACGGACCACGGTGGCATATGTTATCAACGAAGCGAGCCAGGGGCAGCTGGTGGTGGCCGAGAGCGAGGCCCTGCAGAGCCTGCGGGAGGCGTGTGAGACGGTGGGCGCCACCCTGGAGACCCTGCATTTTGGTAAACTGGACTTTGGAGAAACCACCGTGCTGGACCGTTTTTACAATGCAGGTGCGTATGCAACCCCTTCCCCATCCTCCACGGTCAGGGGCCACGTTTTCCCTGGCCGCCGCAGGGGGGGCAGATGTTTTTCTAGGCAGCAAGCGTGCTTCCTACTTCTTTACTTCTTGCCCCCACCTTAGGGGCAGCGAGCGGCGCTGCGTGACTGCTCCTGGCGCTCGCTGCTCCTGGGAAAGAGTGGGCGCTGGTGCAAGATCCTATGTGTATTTGTGCTAGACCGACTGACTCACCCACACCCACCGGCCCGCGCTGGAGCATGGGTCTGTGTGGTCCTCATAAAGAACTTTTCAGTTGAGCAGTGCGAGATAGTGCCCCAATCAGCCTTTGTCCATTTGGTGTCTTGGTTTCTCTTCTGTTAGGTTTGGCGCATATTTTCCTTCTATATATACCTGTGACTGTGTTAGATGACACTCTCATTTTTTTCTCTGCGTAGTTTTGGGAGTACCGGAACCAGGCAGCCGGTCCCTCGCAGAGTACATCTATATGAATTTTCATGCTATGTCGTGATCTACTTGAGCATGTTTAGTGGCTTGGATGTCCCAGTCTTACCGTTTTGAACTTCCACCTAATTACTTCCGAAAGCAATAACCTTGTCGCTTGCACTAGACTTAGGTGGTATCTTTGTAAGGATTTTGGTGGGAGAACCAGGGTCTGTTTTTTATTGTCCTGTATACCTTGATGGGCTGGAAAGTACCTAATATAGCATTGTTTAAAATGCTACTGGCTATTTTAATAACTAAGATTGGTTTGGCTATTTAAAGTGATTGCTAGCATAATCCATAAAAAAATGTATCTTTTCATCCTATCACAGATTCCAGAAAGTGTCATTGCAGTTCCAGTGACTGATGCAATTAGCTCTCTGCTCGCCAATGTCAGGAATAGTAACATGCTATCGAAATTAACATTTGGTATCCTGTACAGCCAAATATGAGAATATATACATATTTTTGTAAGTGTGGGTGGAAATTTTGATTTAATGGTGGTTTCAGACAATTAGGTTCTTGCATTTGTGATCACATAAAAAAGGTTTTATATTCCAGTCTTGCTTTCAGTTCTGATTTTCTTCATTCTCTTCAAAACACCTGAAGTAGGCTTATGTCAGCTTTGGAATTCAGCCAAAGCTGAATATTTTAAGACCAAGAAGAACTTCATGTTAAGGAAGCCAGACTAAATAAACTAGGGCTTTTTGGTGCTGATATTTTTTACAGTCTCGGTCTTCATAACTGAACATGAGTATGATGTAGCCTAGTTTTTTGTGTGGCTTGCTATAAAAATTGCATAAACGTAACTTTTCTAAAAATTATAGTGCTCTTATTTTTGGATTATGATTTGGAAGAAGCTTCAAAGGACTGAAAGATATGTAAGGAAAACACCCAAGCAAATACTGAGCCTATTTTTATTGCTCTGATAGATTCCATATCTTTTATAGGACTCTGTAAAAAGCATCTTAAACTCTAAGCTAATATGAAAGAAAGTTTCCTAACAAGGCTCACTTACTGTTTATTCTCCAAATAACTATCTCTGGGAAAGGGAGAGAGGAAGATGACAAGGCAACTGACATTTGAACGGTATCTTTAACCCCCAAAACAAGCCCATGGAGGAAATGCTTAACTATTCTTAGATGAGAAAACCAAGGGCTCCATAACTGACCTGGACTTATAGGTAGTAACTGGTCAGTACAGGGTTTATCTTCAGGTGGCTGACCCTAAAAGGTCATCTTTGCCCCTGCCACCTGCATTCAGCTGGGTTGATTTACTCTGAGTTGAGGGAAGCTCTCTATCTTGGAGTCATGTGATGGAGAGCTGGCAGGGACCTCTGGAGCCACGGAGGTGCAATGTGGAAGAGTGGGGAGGACACTCGGGGAAGACCTGCGTTTCTCAGCCAGCTCTGTCCTATCTGCTGCCTCATTCAACTCGGGGAAGGCCCCAGTTTAACCCCTGCTTGTGCCTGTGATGTGAACTTGGAGCCTTGTCATTCAACATGAAGGTGTGACTGAGTGGAGAGGGTATCAGTTTTGTCCAAATCCTCTGTTTTTCCCCACCAAGGGCTGCTGAGTTTGATGGTAGTAGAACTTTTTTTTCTGATTTCTGAGAGAGCGCTTGCTCCTCCTCCACCAGGGATGGATTTTTCTGGGAAGGGCCAGATGGTAAATATTTTAGACTTTGCAGGAGATCCCTCTCACAGCTCATCAGCTCTGTGGTTGTTGCGACAGCAGTCACAACAGTCCCTAAACAAGTGACTGTGGCTGTATTCCAGTAAAACTTTATTAATGGACACTGAAATTTGCATTTCAGATTCTTTCAAATATTTTTCTACCATTTAAAAATGTACAAGACTATGCTTAGTTTGCAAGCGATACAAAACTGGCCCTGTGGATTTTTGGCCCCTGGGCCATGCTATGTTTTGTTCTACTTTCACTCCCTCCACGGGAAAGTTGAAATCACTATGATATACTGGGAAGAACATTGTCCCGCAAGTTAGATCTGAGTTTCCATCCTGGCTCTGCTCTGAACCACATCATTGTGAGCAAAATCCTTCATCTCCTCCAAAGGCCTATAAACTTGACCAGGGGCCGAAGTGGAAGGGGAAATGGAGTTAATTTCTAAGCCTCCCTCATTTAATTCTGTGCGTTTGCAAAGGGAGGGCAGCATGGTATCCTGGGACAGAGCATCAGAACAAGAGTGTCATGGTCTGCATTCTGGTTTTGGTTCTTGTCTAATTTGGAGCAAGTCATTTAAAAAAATCTCAGAAAAGAGGGAAAGCTTGGAATAATTGGTCTGTGAAATTTTCTCCAGCTCTCAAATTCTGTACTTTAAAATTACATGAATACAAAATGAATTATTTCCATCCCCAGAGGTGAATGAGGTGCTTTTTTATTTCGTGTTCTTGGCCCCTCAAGGAGTTCAGGGTTAGTGGGTAGGGCACATACAAAGCCTGGTTGTGGTGCGGCCTCTGTGAAGGTCCACACAGAATGCCTGCATTCCCAGGAAACAGAGTCTAGAATCAGACTGTGGGGATAGGGCAGGTTCAGAGGCAGCTGAACTGAGGTGGACAGGTGAGCAAGGACTACTTGAAATAGCTCAATTAATGGAGTGGACAATGACTTGAAGCTTGGTTCCTTTTTTACCAGCTTCCCCTACCTGTGTTTCTTGGAGCCTTTCTAAAGAACAGATTGCAGTTCAAGGTTTTCCCTATTTGATTATTGTTTAACTGTAATCTAGTTTGTTCTTCGACTACACTTGTCATTCTCTCTTTCATTTCTGTTCTGAGGGGAAACTAATGTTCTATCAAAGCTTTTGTGAAAATTCATCGTGTTTACATGTGTAAGACTGTCACTCAGAGATGGCAAATGGCAAGCTAACAATGTGCCTTCCCAGCCCCCTGCATGGTAGGCAGTAAATTTCTATAAAAGCAGTGATAACAGATGTTAGTGATACAGAGCTACTCTATTCAGGCAGACAGATCCAACTGTAGCATCTTAAAAAAAAACACAGATCTTTTTTAATGAACATCAGTTCTGTGATGTCTAGCTAGAGTAGACTTTATTGCCCCCCCCCACTTTGCTTATAAGGAAACTGAACCATAAAGTGATTATATTCATTCATTCAAGTGAAATGACTTAAGGTAGTAGCCTTGGGTCCGTGTGGTCCATTTCTTTTCTTTTCTTTTCTTTTCTTTTCTCTTCTTTTCTTTTCTTTTCTTTTCTTTTCTTTTCTTTTCTTTTCTTTTCTTTTCTTCAGAAGCATACTTTTCTTCAGAAGCAGTATTATAGATGATGGTGCAAATCTGAGACTAGCCTGTGAGAAGCCTTGTTAACTCTGGATACTTGAAGTATGGATGCCACTCACCACTTTTAAACATTCAGGAAAGTTGTGTTTCCAAGACCAAAAACAGGGGCTTTGAACACAGCTCTCCTTATGTTCGAATCTGTAACTTCTGCTTTCATCCAGTTTCTGGTAATATTGGGCCAGATGTTACCTCAGCATCACTTTGGGGGGATGAGGATGACAGGAGGTGATGTGGTAAGGTAAGGGACACAGGAAGGATGGGAAAGGCTGCATGGGGAGGAGGGGGGCTGGGCAGGGGAGAAGAAGGATGCTTGGTGATGCTCAGTGCTGGGTGCATGGTGATGCCCAGTGCTCAGTACTTGATGATGTTCAGTGCTCGGTACTTGGTGACTGGACCTGGAGGAAGCCGTGCCAGCTGGGGATCCATTCATGCTTTCACCTCTTTCAGCCTTCTTCCCCTCTTGACTTTCTATTTATGGCCCTCCACTTCCTGTTGATGTAAGAGCCAGGGATATCGCTCTGCTCAAGGCCACTCTTCGTCCTCAGTGGGCACGGGATTAGATGGGCTGTCTGCTCCCCTTACCCCCCACCCAGCCATTACTTGCACCAGGGTCTTTCTCCTCACCAGGCTCCCTGCAGATTGCAGCCTGGTCCTCAGCCTTTCCCTCTGTAGCAACAGTGGGTAATAGGAAGGAAACACACGCTGGTTGAAATGGTAAGAATTTAGCTTTTATCCTCTCATCTCTATTATCTTCCTGCTTGATTTGGGCTTGGGATGAAAGTCACCCATGTAGGCCTTGTCACTGGAGAGTTTTCTGAACTTTCTGATAGCATCTAAACTTTCTTTGGTTCCACTGGCTCCCAGCATAGCTCCTTGGGACTTCCAATCTTATTTGATAAAAAGCAAAACAAACACAACCTTTGTCTCCTGTCTATCTCAGACTGACAAGTTCTTGAAAGTCTTCCAGCCCATTTCTTCATTTTTCTACCTTTAAATCCAGGGAGGCTTTTGTATATATATATATAGTCTCATATACTTTGAGGGAGAGGGTGAAGTCTGTATTTCTTAAATAGTGGTTCCTATGGACAAGTTAAAAAGCAATTGGAAGACTGACATGTGTTTGTCAACCTTTCATTTTTCCAAGTAAGCCTACTGAAGAGAAGAAAGAGAGAACTCAACATAGGCATAACCTTAAAGAGTCGCTCTTCGCATGCAGTAAATGTACAAGAAGACTTGGTATTACTCTTTTATTCCCCATTTTACTAAAGGATGAGTGAAACCTTATGTCACCAATCAACAGAGCAGTGGAGCAGTGTGTTGAGAACCTCTGATATAAGCCATCTTGTAGTCCCATCATATCTTTCATCGCTGCTTTTTTGCACAAGTAACAGACCTTAGCAAAATTATCCAAAGAGTAAACAGAGACAAACTTACACAGAAAACTCAGGATGTATTTTTAAAAATCCCAGTGGTGTCCCACACATGGTTGTTCTCCCGGGTTTTAACTTTTTGCTGGCACACTGTTGGGGCAATTGCCGCCTACCCCCTGTGAACACAGAGCACGAGGCTTGGCTTCCTCTTGGGTTTTGTTTTTTGTTTTTGTTGTTGTTGTTTTTGGATAACTGGCCAATCGAAGCAAAATTATAATGTTCCAAAAAGAGCTTTATTAGAAAATTGGAAAAAAGTAAAACTAAAAAGAAAATTCCAAAGCATATAAATGCGTTTGTTCTTAGAGCACCCACTTCTTACCCCAAATCGTCAACTACAGATTGTCATGACTGCCCCTGCTTTCCAGATTCTTGGGATCTTGATTTCTTTCCTCAACTTGGTCACCTCTGGTCAGCTTGAGACATCCATCAGTTGGTAGTTGGAGTGGGTTCCACCTCCTAGTGAAGCCTAATTATAAGTGCACAGTTGTGGCCTTGGCTCACCCATGGCCTTGGTTGGTGCCAGCCTTCTGGGAGTTTTCTGCTAGAGCTCAGTTCCCCTCTGGTGGCTACAGGGACTGTCCCCTGCTTCCTGTTTCAGAGGCCTTGTTAGAGGCCTGTTCAGTTCCTCTTTCTGATTGCAGGATAAAATTGGTTCACAGCTTCTTTGTGGAGCAATGGGGGATTGACTAGTGCAAAGCCCAATGAATACGCAGATCTCCACCAATAGGCACCAACTGTTCTGCCTTCCAAGTCATTGCCCGGAGTGGTCTCCTCAAACACCACCCTACTCTGTGTGGGGCAAGATGAAAGTTGAGGATGTGGTAAATGAGCAGTGTGGGCAGTGTTGTAGGAACCCACCACTCTGTGGATTGCAGGGAGAAACCCAGAACCCACAGCCTTGAGAAGGTCTTAAAAACAGTCTCACCCTCCCATAGTTTGAATATAGGTAAATGGGGACACTGACTATAGTTAAGAAAGATACCATTATTTTCAGGGAGCCAAATTAAATTAGCCAACTTTATCATGGCATATAAAACAAAAAAAGGAAAGTAAAACAAAATTATAAAAATTTTTAAAAATCCACTGGTGTTTCTAATACATTGGTTTCCTTAGCCACTTTAATATATTAGCTTTTCTCTCTGGCTGGAGATACTGGTTAAAGAAACTGACCCAAAGCTGTGCCAGATCATTAGAGAAGGAGGAAGGGTACGAGAGAAGGCTGATTTTTAAGGTCTTACCTAATCCAAAAATTTAAAAAAGTGAGTACTTGTATCTTGTTTTATTTTGTAGTGTTTTTCCCCCCCCAAAGAAAACAAAAACTCAGAGACTCATAAACCAGGCTAGATCTTGGTAATTTTCTTAGGGGAGATAGAAAGGAGGAGAGAACAGTAAATGTTAACAGCATCTCCTACTGAAAATCCCAGCCGAGCAGATCTGTGTAACTTAAATGCCACAGGTTGCAAAAGGAACGGTAAACATTCCATTACAAGCAAACATTTTCTATTACAGTAGGTAATCAACAATGAGGAGAGCAGTTGCCTTTGGTAAATGATTCATACAGGAAGGAAGTTATATTCCTTTGTATAGCAAGTCTCTTAAAATGGTTGTGACCAATTATATCAGTATTCTCCACCACTTTTAGTGGCTTCTAAGAACTCTTAAGAAACATGGGGAAGGACTACCCTAGGGAATGTCCGTGAACTTCAAGCCATATGTTCATTGACTCTAAGTCATGTCAAACCAATTATTTGCCTAAGCCAAAGAATTCATTCTCCTTAAAAAAATCTTGGTTACCCCTATTTCTTATGAAAAAAATCATCCCAGGAGAAGGAGTCAACAGAGACTATTGGGTGTCAAGTACCTCTTCATGTCACATTTAATTTTTCTAATATGTTGATTGTGACAACTATCAGCTTGTAACCCAGGCAGCCAGCACAAGCAGTGTGATTCCTAATACACAGGGCCCATGCGTTCATAACTCCAGCTAGGTCTTTTCCACTTCATAGTTTGGTTATGTTGGGGTGCAGGTGATTTTATTTGGCTAGATCAGAATGATAATATAAATATATGTTGTCCTGTGCAATGTCATCCTCTTTTGATCATCTTATCAGCTCTATAGAATAAATCAATGTGGCCAAGTAAGTACCTGGATTTGCAGTTGAGGAAATGCCTCCTTGGAGAAGGTATGTGATTTGGCTAGGAGTCAAAGTTGGGTCTTCTGACTTCCAAATCGGGGTGGTTTTTCCACAGTGCCATACCTTTCTCCTGCAGTGAAGGGCATTTCAAGCACATTTGCTCTTGGAAAGGATCTGTGCTAACCTCTTGGTCCATGGTGGTAGGATTATTATGAAGAAGAGGCATGGGAGTAAGACGTAACTCCTGGACTCCTCTTGCTCACAAATTTCAGTGACTTTTTTTTTTTTTTAATATTTTATTTATTTACTTGTCAGAGAGAAGGGGAGAGAGAGAGCACACAAGCAGGAAGGGAGGCAGGCAGAGGCAGAGAGAGAAGCAGGCTCCCTGCCAAGCAAGGAGCCCATGCGGGACTCGATCCCAGAACCCTGGGATCATGACCTGAGCCAAAGACAGTGGCTTAACCCACTGAGCCACCCAGGCGTCCCAAATTTCAGTGACTTCTTATTAATAATCTGGTAAAATAACCCATCAGAAGGCTGGGACGATCCACTGGGCTTCCTCCAGGTAAGTGTTAGGCTATTTTCTGGACATGGTTCATCAGAGGGACTTGCAAAGTGTAAACCAAAACAAGCCTTTCTCTAGAGGGAACCCAAGAGCTGGGTTTACAATGTATCCTGGGGACTGTTTCTTTCCTTGGGTCCCTGAGAAATTTGCCTTCCTGTGCCTGAGTCACTTTCCTCTAATGTTAGAATAGATATTCTCAGTAATTCAATTCCATGAGCATTTATCATTTGCCCTTAATGCGCCTCTTACTCTGATGGATGCACTGAAGAATCATGGAACAGAAGCAGGTGTGCCTCTGTAGGGGAATGCAATCTTATTACGTGTGTTTGTTTTCATGGGAAAAAGTGATGCTGAGGAAGAAGTAGGAGGAGCTACCTGTACTCTCATTCTTCCCGCCCAGCTAGTTCTTTCTAAAAATCCTCTGTACCTTGTTATCTGGCTTTTCATTTGTATCCTTTACAATAAATGTGTAATAGTAAGTAAAAAAAAAAAATTACTTCTAAAAATGAAGCAATGAAACAGTTCAGTCATGAAGAAAGTATATAGTTTATGACACTCATTCATTCACTACCTAGATACAGTAGCTGTTGAACATTTTGACATTTGTTTCACTTCTCCATCCCTTTTAGAGAAATTAATTGGTCTGGACAAATCTAAAAGTCCCTTTCTGCCACCTCAGTTTCCCTTCCTGGGAAAAATGCTTCCTTTACCAGAAGTGCTAAATTATAATTTTCCAAAAATCCAAAATCATGGCTTTCTGCAAATATATGTCCAATATTTAATTAACTCATTATTTAATAAGAAAACCAGTAAGATACTAGAATCAGTTAAAGGAAAATTTGAAGAGCAGATATTATCCACACATACAGTCAGGAATGCAGAAATGAATTTGCTGATAGATACGAAACTGACTAATGTTCCTTAAGGCAAATCTGTGAGTGTAAATGTTGGAGTGATCTTCATTATGGAATGGAAATGAGTTGTATCTCTACCGAACAATAATCACTTGTGTTGCTGGATTAAGAATTATTTGCATTACTGTTGGTTCTTCACAACTTAATGTTTATCCCAATAGCCTTGTGAAATGGACTCATGCCTTGCAGGACAAATCAGGGGCACATCCTTTAAAAAATTCAGGTAGTTCCCAGAGGAATGCACTGCCCAAAGCCAGCCCTCCACTGAAAGGATACCCAGTATTCTCTTTTACCCATTTCCAAGTCTTCGACAACTTTTCTTTACAGAAGGCTTGTCGTTCTCAGCAGGCTGTATGCCCGTGGTTTCCTCAGGTACTCTGACCAAACCTGATTTAGAGGGGCCCACTGTTTTCTTTTCTGAGCTGCTCTGCCCTCTGAAGTAGTGCGTGCCCTGAGAAGGTCCCAGAATCCCCCGGTTTAAGCCGGGCTCCTGATCATAGTTGTTTCAAGTCAGGAAACACGTAAAAATTGGATATTAAGGTATCAGTTACCTAAGTTTGGGATGCGATAAGCAGTCCAAACCCTGTGGCCAGAACCGTCAGAAATATACCTGCGTGATGCCTGCAGTATCTGCAAATCTGGTTTCCTTCTTCTATTAGGAAATCATCATCATTACTCATGGGAACTTCAGTAATCCAGGCTGCTCCAAATAGGTTTAGTTTTTGGAGGACAGAAAGTCCTTGCAATATTTTAGAGGGCTGGCAAATGGCTGTAAAATTCCACATGCCAAATATCTTACTCTGGTCTGTAATTTAAGGTGTCATACCTAAATGGGCCTCATGCCTTACCATGCCCTGAGTGCTGTGCCAGTCGCTACATTCCTGATCATTTCCAATCTCTATACCAGCCTAATGAGGCAAATAGCATATGGGGATCAGTTTTATATATGGAGAAGTTGAGACCCTGCAAGGATTATCAACTTTCCCCGTGTCACATGCCACTGAGGGGCAGAGCCAAGTTTTGAACCCAAGACTAATTCCAGAGACTGTTCATTTATAACTATGCTCTCCTGTCCCTCCAAAACAAACTATTTGAAAACATTTAAATTATTATTAATCCCATAATTACAGTCATCTCATCAGTAATCATTTGTCGACTACTTAAAATCTGCAAGATTTCTTTCTAAGGTCTACACAAAATTAGGTTAAAAGAGTACAATCTCTGCCTTCTATGATCTTACAGCTTACCCACTGAGTTCAACAATGTAATAAATAATTATTGGGAGGCTACCAGATGCACAGCAGTGCTCTAAGTAGTAAATAAGTGAAAAATCCAAGGGGACCTTTTTGAGGACTTTGTAATGTGGGTGATTTCATTGAACACTACACAGGAGAACAATGTTTATTACTACTATAATATGTGTGGGAATGCATTGAAAATAAAAATCTTACACAGTTGTAAACTGTGAATTAGATTCCCTACTTTATTTTTATATGAAATTAATATCATACTGAAAATTATTTAAGTAAATTCCCAGATTTTATTAAACAACTTTAAGATCTTTTGTAACTATTGATAAAATCTCATTAATTTGAATTGCAAGGGAATATTAGAATTCTTTAAGTAGAAGAATTTTTTTACACTGACTTTTATGGAAGCAAGTAGACTTATCACCTGAGACTCAGAGCCTTTTTTCTTATATGCTGTTTTTCTAGTCATAGAATTTGATCTGTATTTTAATTTTCCTTGTAATTGTCTCTTCATTTTGTGAAAAAAATGTAGGCTGTCCTACATAATTGAAATACCCCCAAAACATAATTCTAATATACATACGAATGACTAAGTTTGAAATCTGGGCTACCTTTGGAGGTTCTAAACAATATTTTTGAAATAATACTTTACATAACATCTCCAATTATTTGCAAGTCACAGTCATACAGTTGATATATGTTAGTTCTACCAAGACAAGAGTTCCTAGATTTTTAAGAATTGGGTCTTGGGAATCTAGCTTTCATTGACTGAGTGAAAATTTAGCTATTCAGGACTGGACAGTAGGATTTTAGTTCTTCAAAAGGAACTTCTGGACAGTTTCCCAGATACACTGGCCAAGTGCTTACTGTTTATATACAATCAGAGTTAAGAAAAGTTTGTAGACAATCAGATTTAAGAAAAGTTTGTAGACAATCAGTAGAGGTAGGGAGTCTAGCTTTAACTCTTTATGTATATGTATGCACTTATTATTAGTTGGAAAGCATGGTTGGGGTACAAGTTGCTTGGCTTGACCTAGTGAAATTAGAGAACAATGTGGTAGCTTACACAGGAGTTATGACAAGAATAGTTGGCTTGGCCTTCCTTGCCAAGCAACTTAGTGCTGCCAGTATTTTATGTGCTTAAAGTATACTTGGCAGTTGTTAAATCTGAAATAAAATTGGAAAGGAAATGCTATCTTAGACTTTTAACAAAACCTTAGATGACTCTTCTTTATAAAATCAGTAGTGTAGAAAATTCATTTAATCATTGAATATCCCATATGAGTGGGTTACCCGAGGACTGATACTGCTGTGTTTATTAGAATGTCAACCAGGACATTTGCATTGTTTCTAAAGTCTGAAATTAAGGGCTGTCAGCATTGCAAAATCTTTGCATTCATTTATGCTTTTAACTTAACATTTAATTTCCGGGAATATTTTGTTAGTGTTTACTAGTCCACTTAACATGTATTCAAATGAGTGGCACAGTGCTAAGTATTAATTTTGATTAGTTTGTGTCACACTAAGGTATAAGTGACAAAAACTCATACTTACCATAAACATAGTATATTGACAATGTTCACTTTTTAGGATTCTGTTTAAGAAATGAGTTAGATGCAAAGATATATTAGTTAAGAAGACAAATTGCAGGAGCATTTAAAAGCTGCTAACATGTAAATATTCATCAGGGTTTATTAAGGACAGGGCTAGGGAATGGGTTTATGGGAAGTTTTAAAGTTCAGACAGGATCCTTCTGTTCTTGACTCTTTTGTTGAAGGCAACATTAAGGGAAGAAAAATGCAGACAACTCCCAACAAGAATTTGTAGTGACTGAGCTTAAGTAACCTTCATGGGTTTTATGACTACATTTATAATGATCATTACCTCTGGCTCATTTATGCCATTTATGAAATCTTTGAGAAGGTAAAACCTTGTGTCCTAAGAGTGACACTCTTCTACTTCAGCCAAATCTCTTACACACTTAGAACTAAGATTAAGATATTGCTTTATGTACCTGGTTTGCGTCCAGCATTGACCCATGTTTTCACTGTTTGGTGAGATGTAAGCAAGCAATGGGAAAGCACAGCCTCACACTTTCCAAAGCTGCATGGAACTCAGGACTCTGCATTTAGTCAGATATTAGTAAAGAAGCAGGTTTCATCTCGTTGACAGTGTAGTGAAAATTCTTTTTGATGGATAATCTCTTGATTATCCAGTCTCATAACTCATGTGCATGACATATTTCCATGCATTTTTATTCTGGAGAAGGCCAAGAAGGGTCAGATGCCATCCTCAAGTGGTTTCAGAAGCAGGAGAGTGGTTGCCTCTGTGTTGTGACACTGGGAATTTTGAAGCAAAATTGTGCTGTGATATTTATGTTGTCATTCCTTGATTTTTCCCAAGATCACTGCTATGTAATAGACGTGGACTTTCCTCTAAAAAATATCATTAGGTATATTGGAATAACTTTGCAGAGGCAGATATTTGAGGCAACCATGATTTTTCTATCTTCAAATTTCACTTTTTTTTTAGTTTGTTCTCCTTAGTTTATTTCTCAGGGGAATAAGAACATGTTACCTAAACAGACGGCTATGCCAGAGGATAAGCCACACTTAATTTGAGAAGATTTTCTGAGTGCATTAAAGGAGAAAAAGGCTATGATTGGAGAATCTAAGGCCCTAATCTGCTTTCAGTTTTCAGTTACCTGATCTAAATGCTGGAAGCTCAATTTAAAATCTGGACTGGCTTAGAAGCTTCTGATGACTTTATGGCGAGTCTATGAGAATTACCTTTTCAAGATTTTAGCCTTTAGCAATAGAAGGAAGTATTGCTCAACTTTAAGGCCAAAATGTGTACCTGATTCCCAGTTACCAGGGAAATTCCTTCATCCAATATATTGCTTGGCTATTGATGAGTTTAATAAGCTTAACATTCTTATTCATTTAAGCTAAGAATAATCATGGAACTATAATCCTCCTATTTGTTATTCTTCCTTTAAGATCTGCATAATTTTTTATTGCATATGTGTCAACAGCACCTATTCTCTCCTAAAATAATCTCTTAAAAGCTATTAAATAAACCTTGATTTGCTTTAAGATGCAGTATTCAATGCATACTTGGTTCTTTGGGGGATATTAAAAAAAGGGTATTACTCCATAAATCTTGCATCATATGTGAAATGACTAAGAAGGAACAACTGACAAAGTCGAGTCCAATGTCGTAGGATAATAAGAAATCCTTCATTTGAAAGGTCTGATGTAGTAGAAGCAGTTCCAGGATATTTAGGGGATTGTTAAAATGTAATTCCACATCTCTTTTCCTTGTCTGTCTTGTTTATCCTGTATCTCTAGTACCTAATACCATACTTGGCACATAATAGGCACTTAATACATATTGATGGGTTGAACTAAGGAATATTGCACTTTCCCCTTCCAGTGTTTACTAATTGGTTTTGCCGTCTGTCTTTCCTACTTAAGTGTGAGTTAAGCTCCTAAATGGCAGAGATCACCTTTTATGGCTCTTGACATCCCCCAGGTCTTATGTGTCTGTGCTTGACCTGTAGATATGTTCTTGATCACACTTAATGCTGCTGCCATAGAATAGAATTCAATGAAATCAACCCTTCCCTTGGGGATCTCACAGTCTAGCGCAGGAGACCCACCTATAACCATAGAGTAGGTTGTGCCGATTGTGATACTGGAGGTTTATATGATGTGCCTGGAGAGCACAGATGACAGGATTCTTCTCGGGGAGGAAGGGAGTGTGGAGGAGGTTTGGACAAGAGGTGACATTTGAATCAGGTCTGAAGGGTAACAGTGAAACCACTTATTATGTGCCAGGCATTTTAAATTACAGGACTAAGTGAGTCTTCCCTTAAGAAAGAGGTAGAATAAAAAAGAGAGCCTATTATGGAACCAAAAAAACACCAGCATTAAAGATGGACAGAAGCATCAACTAGTGAAAAAGAGAAATGGTCAGGAGGTTGGGCAACAGATTGGGTAGAGTTCTGAGAGAGAGAGAGAGAGAGAAAAGGAGAGTGAGCTCCCTGAAGGTGGCCTAAAGAAGGCCTTCAGGTCAGTAAAGCAAACTGTTTCAGAGAAATAACTGAGATGGTTAGAAGGCCCCTGATAACTTTTGGCAGAGTAGTTTCAAGAAAGCAGGTGCTAGCAGCTGTCAGGATAGCGTCTTGAATAAACAGCAGGAGGCACATAATGAAGAGTACTATTTGAAGAAATGTGTTGGTCAGAGAAGTGGAAAGAGGAGGCAGTCCTGCTCCCCGAAGTCACCTGGCCCTGTCCTGCTGTACATATCTGTGCCTCAGGGATAGGCTGCCATGAGGAAGCCTTTGTGTTCTCAGGTATTATCGCGTCTGTGGGAATGTGGAATACAAATTCCAAACCCCTTTGTTCCAGAAAGAACTTTCGGAGCATTGCCTTTTTGTAAAGGTCCTTGTTTTCTTCCTAGTTGGAATTAGCTTTTCCTTATTCTGTGACTTAGACCAGTTTGAAATCACAGTGGTAGCACTTGCATGAGGGGTTCTTCACTGGTTGAACTCAGTTTACAGAAGTGTAGGACTTGTTCAGGAAGTGCAGGTGTTCCCTAAGCCAATGGCTAGGTCAGGCTAGGGAAGTGTCTCATTTGTCTTTCTCCAGGGGCTGGATTTCTCGGGCTTATGAAACTAAAGAATAAGAACTGGGTACAACAATGCTTTTATAGTTTTGTCAGCCACTTGAAACACTTTATTGCTTATAATACTGGCCACTTAGGAGTACAAATGATTCCTTTTTTAAAGGAGACATTTTTGATGAGTGTCATCTCACTTTGTAAACTTCCAGTGAAAACACTTGTAAAAACAAACAAACAAAAAAACAAAAAAACCTCTTGGTTCCTTTTTAGGCTTTCCTCACCTTGGGTTCCAAACCTCTCCCTAGAGGAGGACTGCTCTGAGTAGGTACTAGAACAAACCTTGTGTTCTGAAGTTACTCTCACTACCGTACATGTGCTTCCATTTGTACTCATTGTCTGTCCAAAGAAGCTCCCTCCTCCTCAAAAAAATCAGGTTATCTGAGTAGTTACTGTTGTTTTACTGGCTTCGCTTGGAATCACCTCCCTTGGGCCTTATCTTTTATATGTCCTGCACACAGAGGCGAACACAGTACTGGCTGATATTCCTGATGACACCCCCCCTTTCAGAGGGAGTCTGAAGTGCCACACTTACCAAAATGGGAGAGGTAAGGGACATATTGGCCTAGAAGACTTTTGTATATTCAAGGATGACTCTGAGGACTGAGGTCTCCCCACCCCCTTTTTTATAATAGGAGACCATTACTTAGCCAAACCTCCAATAATGTATCTTGAAAATCAGTTCTTGGAGTGAAACTTGAATTTTCTAAAAGAGCATTTCCAGAGAAAACCTATTTTTAAATATTGAGTTGTTGAGATAGTACAGAATCTTTTTTGATCGTAGTAATAATAAGGGTAAATATATTAATAAAAAGATTAGGGTAGATGGGTTAATTGTATGGTTTTCTAGCAACCAGCCAACTAGGTTTCTTTCCTTTGTTCATGTGGAATGAACAGAAATACCCTCCTCTGGTGTCAGATGTCTTCTGAGTTTGTGTTTTTAGCCCAGGCCCTACTCCCTACTCCCTGCAAAGCTGTAGGCTTAGCCATCTGATTACACACCTGTCATCACACAGGTACCTCCAACTCGTTTCCCTAGAGAAACTGGTCTCCTCTCCTTAAACATCTCATTACATGGCTCTCAGTTTTCAAAACCCAAAACCTGCTCTAGATTCCTTTCAAATAATCAGAAATTGTGTGTATATTAGGAATTAGGGTTGTGTGGTGACAGATGGTAGCAACATTTGTGGGGAGCATAGCATAACTTGGAGAAAAGTCAATTCACCATGTTCTGCACCTGAAATTAATGTAACAATGTATGTCAACTATATTCAAATAAAAAAAAAATAAAGAAAATTTTTCCAAATGTATGACCTAATTTCCTTAATTTGAGGCTTATTATAGTATTTTAATTCTTTACCCAGATCTTTTTATTAGTAAAAACAGATCATTTACAAATTGTGATCTTGCTTTTAAATGCAGATTCTCGCTCCATATATAGATCTGAGAATTATTCATTTGTATTTAGAAGGTCTGATAGATTTTTCTTCTTCTACACTTGATTCTTTCCTCCATCTTGAATTTATTTTGTTTTATGATTTAGGAGAAGTAATGTATCTGTATTCCAGTGTACTGTGATTGGTGAAAGGAAATAAGATGTAAGCTACATGAAATTGATAACTGTAACATTTCTTTAAATATTTAATATTTGTTCATGGCATGTTCTGAACTACATCAGTTACTTTTTTTTAAAGATTTCTTTATTGGAGAGAGAGAGATAGCATGCAGGGTGTGGGGGCAGACAGAGAGGGAGAAGGAGAATCTCAAGCAGACTTGCGCTGAGCTTGGAGCATGGGGCGCCTTTCTCGGTACTCCCATCTCTGGACCCCGAGACCATGACGGGAGCCGAAATCAAGAGTTGGACCTTTGACAGATTGAGCCACCCAGGTGCCCCTACCTCAGTTATTTTTATAAATGATCTTCTCCCTTGCTCTTAACAAGAATTCTACCAAAAATAATTTAACCCTTTACACTTTGCTCAGAGTTGCTGTTACAAACATCAGTTGTTGTACTGAACTGCTAAGCTATAATAAAATTCTGTGAGAGGAGCTGAGCTTTTTTTTTTTTTCTTTTTTAAAAGATTTATTTATTTATTTGTCAGAGAGGAAGAGGGAGAGAGAGCATGAGCAGGGGGAACTGCAGGCAGAGGGAGAAACAGGCACTGGGTGGAGCAAGGAGCCCAATGTGGGACTCAGTCCCGGAACTCTGGGATCAAGGCAGATGCTTAACCAACTGAGCACCCAGGTCCCCCTGAGCAGCTTCTTTTACTAATGTGGCAAGCCCATTTCTTGTCGGGGGTGGGGTAGGTGCAGAGGTAGCCCCACATGGCCTCCAATTCCATTGAAGAAAGAGGCGAGGTTAGTAACAGCCATCTGGTTACTTTTGTTAGCGTAGAGCAGCGGTATGCTCAGGACCTACTTATGTGTGTAGTAGCTGCATACACCAAACCTTCCTTCCCCCTCCCTCTCTCCCATCCCGGTCCCTCCCTCCTTCCTCCCTTCTTCCTTCAGTGAACGTTGGTTGGATCTACATCCTGAGCCACACTTTGGGGATAGAAAGACTGTGACATGCGCTCTGCCCACAGAATAGTCAGGTGTTCGTCTTCCTCTTGCCTCTCCTCACTATTTGTTTTTCTCTTTACTCTTACCCCATCCCACTTCTAGGTACTTTTTTCTATTTTTTTTTACATCACTTCTTCAAATTGAGATATAACTCACATATCGTAAAATTTACCCTCTTAATGTGTATTAATTCAGTGTTTTTAGTAGATTTACCAACTATGCAACCATCACCAATATTTAATTCCAGAACATTTTCAACAACCTCACATATAAACTCTCTACCCATTAGTAGTCACTCCCCACCTTCTCTGTCGTAGCAATTACTGTTCTGCTTTCTCTCTCTGAATTTGCCTATGCTAGATATTTCATAGAAGAATCATTATACAATACATGGTATTTTGTGACTGGCTTCTTTCACTTGGCATAATGTTTTCAAATGAAAATTCATGTTGTAACAAGTGTCAGTCCTTCCTTTTTTCTGGCTGAATACTATGTCATTCTATAGGTATATGACACATTCGGTTTACCCATTTATCAACTGACAGACATTTGGATTATTTCTGCTTTGGGGCTATTCTGAATAAAGCTATAATATACATGTTTTGGGGTAGATACATATTTTCTATTCTCTTGATTATATATCTAGGAGTGAAGTTGCTGATTCACATGGTATCTCTGCTTACCTTTTGAAGAACCATTAATCCATTTTCTGAAGTATGTGCACCGTGTTCTGGTACCACCAATAATGTATGAGGGCTCCATTAATCCACATCCTTACTAATGTTTGTTATTGTCTTTTTGATTCTAGATATCCTAGTGGGAATTAAGTGGTGTGTCATTGTGGTTTTTGTTTGCCTTTCCCCAATGACTAATGATATCTAGCGTCTTTTCATGGACTTACTGGCCATTTGTATGACTTCTTTGGAGAGCTATGTATTAAGATCTTTTCCCCTTTTAAAAATTTTCTTTTATTGTTGAGTTGTAATCATTTTTTACATATTGTACATATTCCACATGTAAGTCCCATATTAGACATCTGATTTGTAAATATTCCTTCTATTTGGTGGGTTTTTTTTTTTCATTTTCCTTGCTAGTTTGCTAGTGTCCTTTGAAATGCAAACAGTTTTAATTCTGATGAAATTCACCTTATGTTTTCTTTGGTTGCTTATACTTTTGAAGTCCTATGTAAGAAACCACTGCCCGATGGTGAGGTCATGAAGATTTTCACCCATGCTCTCTTCTAAGAGTTTTATATCACTCTTGAATATAGGACATGGATCCATGTTGAGTTGATTTTTATGTATCAGGTGAGGCAGGGGTCCATCTTCAGTTCTTTCGCGTGTGGATGTCCAGTTGTCTCAGCACCATTTGTTGAAAAGACTGTTGCTTCTTTCACTCCTGAATTCTCTTTGGCATCCTTGTCAAAAATCAATTGACTACAAGTGTATGAGTTTATTTCTCAATTCTGTTCCATTGATCTACATATTATCCTTATGCCAGAACCACATAATCTTGATTACTTCAACTTTGTATTAAGTTTTGGAAAGGAAGTAAAGGAAACATGAGACCTCCAACTTTGTTCTTTTTAAAGACTGCTTTGGCTGTTTTGCTTACCTTGTATATCCGTATGAATTGTAGGCTTATAATTTCTGCAAAAAAGATAGTTGGGTCTTCTTCTTATTTTTAACTGTCCCTCATACTCTTTCCTTTCGCATTAATTTTTTTGCTTCTATTTCTTTTGCATTTCTTGGCTTTCATGACAATTGGCCTCGACTTTTGCTTCTTATTTTTTGGCTGTTGAACTGCTCAGTGAACCATGACTACAGAGTTTCCAGGTTTTGGACATTTATTGTCATTTATCACACTTAGGAATGGGTAGGTTTCACTTCCTCCTTCCATCCTGCCCTTCTCCCCTCCCTCCTTCCCTTCCTTTCTTCCTCTCTTTCCTCTTTTCCTTCCTCCTTTTCTTCCTTTCTTCCAGTGGGTTTGATACTTACCAGAATTATCAATGTTAGCAGAGTCTGACTTAAGAGTTAATAAGAATCACTGCTTTGTCTGCTTATTCCCTAAAATTTGTGTTTAAATATGAAAAGTCAAAATGTTTCTTGAAAGGGTTATTATGGTGATAAACTTGTCCCTTGTGATTTGGTTTCTTATACAAAACATAGAAAATCTGGGGCGCCTGGGTGGCTCAGTGCCTTCAGCTCTGGTCATGATCTCAGGGTCCTGGGATCCCCCGCACTGGGCTCTCTGCTCGGTGGGGGGCCTGCTTTCCCCTCTCTCTCTGCCTGCCTCTCTGCCTACTTGTGATCTCTCTCTCTCTCTCTCTCTGTCAAATAAATAAATAAATAAAATCTTTAAAAAAAAATAGAAAATCTGATTTTTATAAGAAAAAAATTTACTGGAAAGTTAATTTGCCTGTAGCATACTTAGCTATTGAAGCTCTTTCTGAAAGTAGGCCCAGTCTTTAAATATTTCCAGGGCAAGAGTAGTTTAGCATTCTGTATTTTGCAGATTCAACATCTCAGTGTTAAGATAGTAGATGAGGAAATGGAGTTTATTATAGATTTAAATTTTCTGGCATGGTCTTGATTTGCTTTGAAACCTCAGAAATGTTACCTTTACTTGGGTCATCACATTGACTTGCTCTTTCTTCTATAGATATTTCAGTGACTCTGTCCCCAAACACAAATTCTGACCTTATCCAGTTTTGTTGAATCAGAGCTCCTAAAACCTCCTGCCCTAAAACCCAGTTATTGGCTGCCATGTCTGGTAATGAAGGAAATGAATCCAAACCCCCCCAGATAACTTCACCAGTCTGTCCCTTACCACAGGTGAGTTGAAGGAAAGCAGGTTTGAGAGGGCACAGCAGTGACCCATTTGGCAATGAGATCTGCAGTGCTCAGCTATTTTTGCTTTTAAATTGTGAAGTGATCCCAGAGGTCCTCCTTATGGGCTGCTTTTTGCCAAGTGATGACTTGGCCTTGTTCTGAAAGGTAAACCAGCACTTTGACTCAGAAACCTATCTCGAACAACAGTGGGTGTGGATTTGCAGTGAGGTGATCCTGCGGCCAGTCTCTGATGGCCCTCACTCCCCAGTGTGGGGAGTTGGGGGTAGGAGCTGGCTTGGGTCCTGGCCTCACCTGCAGCTTCCCTGGTTTGTTTGCTGCTGGCCCAGACAGATTCTTGTCCACCTCATGACTCGGGGTACAACCAGAATAGCTCTGCGGGGAAGGGACTGTTCTTGGCATAAGGAGAATCTGAGTGTGTTCACCTTGGGGATTTATATCTCCACTGATCAGAGAACCAGAAAAAACAAAATCATGTCTTCTTAGGGAAGGGAGGGAAGCCATGTGATGCAATGATCAAAACACGGATGGTGGCTCCGACAGACCTCTCTCTTCGAGTCTTGGCCCTTGCCACTTCCTGAATCTGTGCTCTTCTCTGGCCGTAGTGTTCCCAAGTCAAAAACAACAAAGCAGCCTCTGCCTTCTGGGCCTGTTGAGGGGGTTAAATGGCATGGTGCACCTAAGGAGCTTTGCACGGTGCCTGGCAGGTCAGAGACTGTTGGAGTACAAAGGACTGTGGAGGCTGTTTAATCCAGCACTTTATCTGATGCATCAATCTATCAAGAGGCACTTATGTGCTTTTGTTATGTTGCCAAATGGCCTCATACATTTGATTTTTGAAGGGGGAGATCAAATGATGAATTCTGGGGGAAAAAAAAAGAATTTTGACCTTTTTGTTTAGAGACCATTTCAGAAGCTCCCCACTGCCTGGGTATTTGGTGGCAGGATGATAGAAGCCCGCGAGCCTAGAAGTAGGTACATGGTGAGAATGGGCCCCACAGAGACAGATTTGCAGAGAGCTGACCCCGAAGAGTGCACACGGCTCTGCTCCTGAGCTGAGCTGTGGAGGGAAGCTCACATGCTTCAGAGTTGGGAGGCTCCTTTGTGTTTCAGTCCTGCCTCACCTAGCCTCTCTGCAGCGGGAAAGTCTATATTTTACCACAGGTGTTTTTTTGTTTTTGTTGTTTTTTTTTTTTTTTAAGATTTTCATTTATTTTTTTATTTCACAGAGATCACAAGTGGGCAGAGAGGCAGGCAGAGAGAGAGGGGGAAGCAGGCTCCCTGCTGAGCAGAGAGCCCAGTGCAGGGCTTGATCCCAGGACCCTGAGACCATGACCTGAGCTGAAGGCAGAGGCTTAACCCACTGAGCCACCCAGGTGCCCCATATTTTACCACAGTTTTGAGGATTCTCGGAGAAAAGAAATCTGAAAGGATCAGGCACACAGTCGGTGCTCAGCCTACATACATTTATTCACTGTATTGACTTCCTATTTTGAGAGGTCCGTATTTCATTTCCCCGCTGCTGCCTAACTAACTCTACAAAACCCAGGAGCTTGAAACAACAACCTGTTACTATCTCTCACAGCTCAGGGGGGTGACTAGATCCAGCTGGGGGGTTCTTTCATTTCATAAGAAGTTGGTAGGGTCTGCAGTCATCCAGGCTCTGGACCGGTTTGGAATGTCCCGGAAGGTTCATTCCCATCAGCAGATGCCGGTGTGGGTGATGTGTGGGAGCCTCAGTTCTCCTCCTGTGGCCTCTCCACATGGCCAGGTTGGATTTCTCACAGTGTGTTTGCATTCTGAGAGAGAATGTGCGTAAGTTGTTCCAGGAAGACTGAAGGGAAAGCTCTCAGTTCTCATGGGTTTGCTTTCAAAATCCTCAGAATATTATGTTTGCACCATTCAACTGGTCAAAGCAGTCCCAGTGCCAACTTAGACTCGAGGGGAGGGGAGGGGGAGTTCAGTGGGGGAAGAAGTAGGCAAGTGCCTACAGAGGGGTAGGAATACAAGTTAGAAGCTCTGTGTCTGCCTCACTCCCATATCATAGCTAAGTCATGGAGAGAAACTGAGACCTGGACCCTGAGGGCGGTCATTTGATTTTGAGAAAGAAACAAAACTCAAACCTGCAAGTATGTGAATAGATTCAGCAAGAGTACACTTTACATGGAAAAAAGTTTTTCCTCTCTAAATTTTCCATTTCTGCAGATAAGGCTGGTAGAAATTTACTGTCAAAATACTGTCCTGACACTTTTTGCTGTCTATCAGAAGAACATCGGCTTGAAAGCTGACCTGTTTCCCCACACATCGGGACCCATTGGGATTAGATGGTTAAAACAGAGACAGGACAGCTAAACATTTGCTTGAAGTGGAGAAGACAATGAACAATTTTGTGAAAATTTTGTTTAGACCTCTAAGACTTCATCTTCACTGACTAGTTATGCAAGGAAGTGGAGATTGTGACCTTTTGAAAAGCTATACAAATTAGCATGCATCCAAGACTCACTACCCCGTCTCAGCCTTGGGAATGGACAAGAATTTTGACATTTTTTTTTCCTCCTCCAGCTATGTAGAGGGTGAAACAGTGCAGGAATAGGTCTGCAGAGAAGCCCAGGCAGGAGCAATGGCAGTTAGCCAAGAGACCTCAGGAGGTTGGGAGGGGGAGGGGGCAGTGGCCTCTCCCAAGGCCAAGTGAAAATAGGAGCACGTGGTTCGTGGGCTGGTTTAATCTGCAGGCAACCTGCCTATCCCCAGAGGGGTTTGCAGCCAGTGTTCAAATTTCCAGAAAGATAAAGACAGAATACAGGACGTACTTTCTCTTGTACAATTCCCTTGTGTCCCCCCCCCCCCAACCTTTAATTCTACTTGGCTTTAGAAACTCCAGTGGGAAGTTTACTCTTCTTTTTGTATTTTTCCTAATCTAAGCCCTCCTCGCATCTTACCCACATATACTCTGTGTCTTATTTCTGGTACTGTCCGTGGACAGCTGAACCCATGAGGAATGTGAGCCAAGCTCTCTCCCTAAACTTTGCCCAGAGAACACCTGAGAGTCATGTGCAAACATCGGCAGACAGTTCTTGGCTGGGCATCCCATCGAATGTACTGTTTATCTTTGGAAAAAGCATTGGTTCTTCTACTTGGCAAACAAAAAGTTTCCAGCTTTAAATGCATAAAGTCAGGAGCTCTCTTGATCTGTTTGCTTATGCCTATACCCATTCCCTTCTCCATCACTGCTCTGTTTCTTCTAACTCCCTGGCTGCACCATCAGGATAGATTTTTCTTTCCTATTTTTGTCCCTTGCTGCAAAACTGACACATTGTTGTCTACTAACATTGGAAACAGAAAGTATTTGTGTGATTATCATTAGGCATCAATGGATTTTAAATTTAAAGAGCCATAAGTTAATTTTCAAATTCTTTTGTTTCCTTTTCTAACATTTTATTGGGCAATGAAGACATCCTATTAATCTTTTAGTTTGGGCTGGATTGCTGTGGACCGAGTCAGTCTTTCTGCAAAGCATGCATTGTATCTGCCTTTGCTCTCAAGAGGGCCATTTGGTGGCTCACCTCTCTCACCTCCTTTTCCATCACTTCTTTGTGCTGAATAGTTGCTACAAAATGACTTTCTAATCAGTATAGTTTTCCAGGGTTTCTGACCAACTCAAGGAGGAAACTCAACTTGTTAGCACAGCGTGCGAAGTCAGCCTCCTGCTCCCCCTCCACAAGCCCTATGATTGGACCCAGACCCGTTTCCCCAATAAACTAAGCCCAGGGATCTCGCCATTCTTGTGTGTAAATGTCATACTACTTTTATTTTCCCATTTTCCCCTTGTAAGTTCTGTAGTTTTACTGTGATGAGAGTTGCAGGACCCAAGGATTCGGGGAAAATGAACCGATAGAATCTTCTAAGCTCCTTCCCCCTTCCTGCCTGGAATTCTCTTCTCACACTTCCTAGGGAATACCTTTGCATCTTCTAGGTCAGCTCTGCGTACCTTCTCTTCTCAAAGAGTCCCCACGCAGGCATCTAGTTGTTCCCTGTTCTGTCTCCCCATAGTGCCAGCTGCTCGCTTCTGCATTTTTATGATTGACCCCTATAGGGTGGTGAGTATTTTTAGTTTGATGAAGGTCTGGTTTTCTTTCATTTTTGTGTCCCTAGTGCTCACATCTAATAAATGTTCAATAAGTGTTTCTTGAATACATAAATTAATAAATAATGCCATTCTTTAAATTCATTGAACATGTGGGTGTTGACAATTTGATCATTTTCATAAGCAAAACATGCCAGAGCTTCATGCAGAAAATCTTTTGCCTTTTATTCTAGTCGTTGCTCCTGGTTAAAGAGAAAAGCTAATCAATATGTAAAGTGACACGTGCCATGAAATTTGGTGTAAGGTTTACTAACCTTGGGTGCCTGGGTGGCTCAGTGGGTTAAAGCCTCTGCTTTTGGCTCAGGTCATGATCTCAGAGTCCTGGGATGGAGCCCCACATTGGGCTCTCTGCTCAGCGGGGAGCCTGCTTCCCACTCTCTCTGCCTGCCTCTCTGCTACTTGTTATCTCTCTCTCTGTCAAATAAATAAATAAAATCTTAAAAAAAAAAAAAGATTTACTAGCCTTATCTGCCTTTAAGTCTTTTATTGTTTTGGGGGGAAAATAGTCTGGTGACAATCATATATATGATTGGCTGCTGACTATGCTTTGCTGTTTCGGTGTAAGTTTGCATGTTTGTGTCATCATATAGCAATTGAAATACCCTGATGGCTGAGCTTTTATTAAAAATAGTATCTTGCTTTACCACAAGATGACAGAGGACCATTTGAATGGTCCCATGTGCATTCTATCCTACTTGCCTTGCTGTCTGTCTGTCAGAAGAGGCTCAAAAGATAGGCAGTGACTGGCGTCCCCTGTCCTTGCTGGTTGCCTTTGTTGGGCAGTTTTCAGATAATAAAACATTAGCTGAAGACTTTAAACGTGTTCCCTGCCTTCAAAATTTAAAACATGTAAAAATATTATTTTAGCTTATTTTTACTTCTCCTCCAAAGTTGTGCAGACTTTTCCTATTATAATAGTAGGTGGAACCTGTTCTTTGAAAATAGGGGATAGTTTGTCTAGGAATAGATTTTTATGTTCCAGACTTCTACTTTAAGTGTAGTTTCAGTTAAAAGCTACTTTAAGAAATTTCTTCTTGAAAGATCTATTCAGGACTATGTTTTCTTAAATTACAGTAGGGACTCTTGTTACTGATTCCTGCTTATTTTCAACAGTGGGAAATATGGCACAATCAGGAACCAACTTCTTATTCATCTTTGTCCCTATTGTTCGGCCTAATGCCTGCTGCATAATACCTATTCAATAAATATTTATTGAGTGAATGAGTAAATAAGGCTGTGTAGAGAACAATTTATTTTCAAAAGGCTGTACTTCATAGAAACATAGGTAAGAACAGGATTCCACTGTGAATGTAAGATGTGCAGAAACAAAACATTCGCGTTTTTTTCCTCAAAAGGATGAACAGTTTTAATCAAGACAGAAGAATATACTTAAGCCTATTGATTGATTCTTTGTACATTATTAAACTATAAACAAATCCTTAATTTATGAATTTGTCGATTGCTTCCTGCTAGTCTGTCTTTATTTTATTGACTTTTCTAAAGCTCGGATAAGGGAGGGGTAAAAAGTGGTGCTTCTAAAATCTGAGGATCTGGACTGTGAAAATTATGTGCTATGCCAATTGAAACTAATTGGGAGGATGGGCAGAGCCCATGGATTTTTAAATGAAAAGCATATAGGTACTCTTATTTATAGGAACTTAGAGTCCTAGAAGCATGTGTCAGAGAGCTATAAATGCAGAATAAAATCAGAGAATTTCCATTTTGGTTCAGTTTTCATGAAATGTAAAGTTATACCTTTTTTAAAAACACAATGGGAACAGCATGAATGATAAAAATTAAAATAATAAAAATGAAAAATTACAAGGCTTCATTATGTAATGATTTTCTTGGTAGGGCTTTCAAATGTTATGTAAGAATAAACTTTTCAGGGGCAAAGAAACTTACTTTTAAAATGCAGGGAGATTATTAAATTATTTAAATTTTATTTAATTAAATTTTATTTTTAAATTAAATTTTAAATTACATTTTATTTTATTAAAACTATATTATGATTTAAAATTATTAATTATTTAAATTTTAGTGTGATAAAAGGACACTCAGTTATGGAATATGTAAGTGAAAATCAAATCAAAATAGTATTTGCTCCTAAACTACAAAAGAACCTAATGTACTAAAATTGACTACTTATAATAGAAATTTTACATTGACACCCATATTAAAATAGGCTTCAATTATTGGTACGAAGACTATTACTTTACTATTACTTTCATTGTAATACTTTTCTGTAGTACTTATTACTACTTTACCACTTCAGATAGTTTCATTTTTACGTTCTTGATTTCATATCTAAAGTATATTCAGCTATTTCAAGTATGAAAAGTTGATCTATGAAAGGAGTTCTCTAATATGCCTAATGAAGTTTTAATTAAGAGGCAAAAGTGAATCTTGTTAATAGTTAATATATGAACATTACACAGATCTGTGGTGCTGACTAGATGGACAGGTCTTGTATAAATTCTTGCCTCCCAATATTAAAACAGCTCCCTTGACCTTAGTTCTCCGTACACCCATCCCTGACTCTCTCCTGTAAGTTGTATTGAAACTGAAATTCTGTTATGACTGTATTTGGCTGTGTTCCTAAGGAATACCACAATCCTGCCCTGCAACTTACTTCCTTGAGAGGTCCCAGAGGTAGGTAGTCAGAAAATGAAGTAGGGCAAGGCATCTCTTGATTATTAGATGGAGCTCTGATACAAGATCCCAGTGGAAAACTGGTGAACTAGGCTAGAGCCCTCAACGACCCCCTTCTCTGGGGCAGGGAGCTTGAATGGTCTAGAACTAGAGCAAGTCTAAGTGCCTTCCTACCAGTTTCTGCTGTAGCACTGAGATCTGAGTTTCCTCTGGTCCTAACACTAATTCAAAAGAAGACCATGAAGATGCTGGAGAAGCCGCAGGGAGCTTTGGTTCAAGGCCTAGAATGGATCTGAAGGGAAAGCCCATGTATATACTTAGGAAAGAGTCTTTTGGAGGACGCTTGGGGTAACTCTTCTGACATGGTGGAATAAGAAAGGGAAATCTTATCCATGTCCTGGACCATCAGCTCCCTCTGATAAAATTCTCCAAATATATTCTTTGTTCTCTCATTCACGTTCTTCACCTACCTCTTAACAGTTGTCTTTTTCCCTGTCACTTGATAGAAACTGTCTTCTGATGAATCAGCAGGGACTTCAAGCATCAAATAATATGGCCTTTGGTTTTCATTCCCCTTAACAGGAAAGTGGATAGGGCTGACAACTCCCCTTTTCTTGAAGTACCATTCTCTCGTTATGTAGATTACCTGGGATAAAAAGATGGGACCTTAGCCAGTTCTGGCTGCTGTCACAGAGTACCATGAACCAGGTAGCTTAAACACAAACATTTATTACAGTTCTGGAGGCTGGGAAGCCCATGATCAAGGTGCTAGGAGATATGGGATCTGGTAAGAGCCTGCTTCCCGGTTCAAGGATGGCTTTTTGCTTGCCATGTCCTCACAAGGCAGAAGGGGTAAGGGAGCTTTTTGAGGTCTCTTTTGTAAGAGTTCTAATTCCATTCGTGTGGGCTCCACCCTTGTGACCTAATCACCCCCCAAAGTCCCCATCTCCAAATACTATCTCAATGAGGATTAGGTTTCAACATATGAATTTAGGGGGGACACAGACATTCAGTCTACAGCAGATGGGTACACCATTGGTAGTACCCTTAAGGAGCTCACTGTTTAAGCTCCATTTGTTTCTAGCCCATTCTTCCCTCCTTAGCTTTATTTCTAGGTATCCAACAATCTACTGAATGAATATCTCTTTCAGCCTCAAATTTAACGTCCTCATCTTCCCTGTGAAACCCATGTCCCTTTGTTTATCAGTGGCAGTATTTTCTCCCCAGTCACTAGATGAGAAACATCAGTGTCATTTTTGATTCTTGGCTCTTTTATTCATCCATTCATCTAAAGATGTATCCTAGCCTCTATGGATACAGTAAACCATGCGGTCTCAGCTTTGGGGTGGGAGTGGGAGATAGGAGGGTTTATCCAAGGAGACAGTCATTAAGAAATGTCTTTTCCGCTATTACTAGTGTTCCAAGGAAAGTGTAAAGAACTATGAGAGGATGCTGCCCTTATCTGAGAAGCCGGGGAACAGACATTTCTCGTGTGGAGGCTTTGAGAGAGTAAAGAGCAGAGCTGAGCCTGAGGATCTAGAAGGAAGCCTGGGTGGAGAGGAGCTAGATGAGGCTGGTGAAGGAGGCAGGAGCTAAACAGGGGCTAAGAGACTAAAGTGAGGAGTTTCAAGCTTTTCCATTAAACCATGAATGGTTTTTCTGTGCAAGAGAATGCCATTATCAGCCTAGCCTTTTTTTAAAGGATCAATGATCAAGATGACTATCTTGTGGCAAAGGGAGTGCCAAAGAATGCCTTAGGAGGCCAGATAGGCAACATGGATGGAAAGAAGTAAATTGACTCATCAGGAAGTATAATTGGCAGGACTTCATGACTGAGTAGATGAGGAGGAAAGGGAGATTCTAAGGATAACCCTCAGATTTCGGGCAAGAGGAACTGAATGAATTGAATAATAATTTTCCCAACATCCCAAGAATTCCAGGTCTTGTAAGTGGACCTCAGGAATTGTCCCAACCTAGTTCCCTTCTTCACGTCTGCACTGCATTATCCATCTTTCTTTCCTGTGCCATGGAAGACCGTTCTGGAAATTTCCCCACCTGTTAACTTGTTCCCTCTGGGCTGGTGCCTAGATATTCTTCCTGAAGCACTCCTCTGGACATGATCCTCTGCTGATGAAATAACTAGTGGCTGCCCATTTTCTGCAGATTAAGCATGGGGCAGTGGAGTGCTGAGATCAAACTAAACCTTCTAGCAGCCTTTCTCTTCCACCAGGTGGAACTCCTTGCAGCTCCTGATAAGCACCATCCCCTTCCCTGCATCTCTGCCTCTGCCCCTTCAGTCCCAGCTGCCTGAAACTCCCCTCCACCTCCACGGGGCCACATTCTCCCTTGGCTTCGGAGCCTGCTCCAATATCCCTGCTCTATCTCATCTGCCTGCAAACGCATGGATGCCTAAAACAAAACCTAGCAGGTTATTTGTGGAAGACTGAAGATGCATTCAGTGGGTACTTTTTCCTGTGACCCAGGAATAATGAATGTTCAGGCAATTTACTGTACATCATTATTGAATACAGTGCCTTGCTTCCTATAGTATTTTCCCAAGACGTTCAAAATGATTTTTTTTTTCAAAGTGATTTTAAATTCTTCTAGATTCATGGGGAAAATAAATCTGCAGTGATATTCACTTGTTGCCACAGAATTTTCCTTTCTACAAGTTATAACCTCTGGAGGCCAAGAAGGAGCCTTGCACCCTGTCCTTACCATCCTTCACACAGTACACAAGATGTTTCCACTGACAGGATAGTGACCCATGTGCCCAGAGTAAGCTCTGTGGCTGCTTAACACTGGGTTCATATGGTTTCATGGGAAGAGAAGGTGGGGAATTCAGTGTTTACAGGGGGAAAAAAAAGAGCAGTAAAGCCCTCTGTCTTTGTTTTAATGGGTTGCTGACTCAGATTTATTTAAATACAGGCCTCCCACGGTCAGCAAAAATACTTAACATGTGGACATTCTTTTGCATAGCATCCATTGGTCATACGGGGTGTCTTTGAAGAATGTCACTCAATAAACAAACAAATGTTGACTCCCTATTAGGATAAGCACTATGAATTAAAAACAAGACGTCACAGGGCAGAGGTGGGCTAGAGCCAGGATGCAGAGAGAATTAGGAGGAGGTGGTGTTGGAACAGAGCCTGAATGATGTGAAGGGAACCACTCAGAGCCCTGAGAGGGACATGTTCAAGGCAGAGGAAGCAGAACTGACTTTCTAGAACCTTACGTTGGGACTGGACCCTAGATCCTTGAGCCCTTGAGCCCCGGCTTGACCTCTCCCTCCCTTGCCTCCAGCCCACTGTTGCAGCCTCTGTTCTTTTACAGCCCTATTCCTGTGCATGATTTCCTCTGTCTAGAGTGCCCTTCCTCTACTTTCTTGGGTGAAATCATACTTCAGAACACAGCTGAAATGCTCTGTGTGACCCACGTACCCACAAGTCTCCTAGCCTCACACCTTCCTATCCCTCATCCGAAGAGCTGTTCTCTCTCATCTTTTTTTAAAAATTTATTTATTTATTTATTTATTTGGTCTCTCATCTTAATGCTTCCTCTGCTCCTCCTCCCCCCCCTCCCCTAGACTATAAACCTTCAAAAACACAGATCATGACTTAACCATCTCAGTAACACCAGTTCCTAGAACCATGCCTGGAATGTGACAGGTGCTAAATCATTGGGGAATACATGAATGAATGGGGGAGAGAGGGAAGGGGAGAAGAGGGGAGGGGTGGAGTGAGGGAATGCATGTAAAAATCTTTCCTTGAAGGTATTATCTCACTAAAATTAAATGAACATGACTTCAAGATCAGAAAACAGAGATGTTCTCATGAATTGAGTTAGAGTCCAAGTGTTTGCCATGATCACTGGGATTCCAGTCAAAGCATAACCAAACTAAAGGTTCACGTCTATTTCTAGGGTGGTAACCTTCTGAAAGTAGGAGTGGCTTAGTTTTTTTCTTTTAAGTCAGTGTGTTTTTGAGATTTCACATGTTTGGTGGGTGGGATTACAAGAATGCAAGCCAAAATCTACTTTCTGTATAACCACATCCCTTCTTGAGCAGCTTGGGTTGGGAAATAATACTCGGTGCCCGAAAACAAGAAACATCAACATGCTGTCTTCTTCCTGAGCAGCACTCACGGCCTTTTCGGCTGAGGTCACCTTTTTAAACTTCATAGAACATTGCTGATGGTTGAGCGGAGTGGGGAAGGTGGGTTTAATTCAGCACCTGTGGGCTGTGACTGCCAGCTGATTTCTACATTAGAGGCATTTGGGTAGTATTATGTTTGTTGGATAGAAGGATGAAATAAGCAGGTCTTTATTTATCGGTATGTTCCTTTGTGAAAATCATTACTATATTTGGCCAAAGTCCTCATAACTATATTTAACATTCTGTTAATGTTTGCTCTCATGTTTCTTTAATACTGGTAAACTCCACCTCTCACAAATTCCCATGGGCTATAGTAATGCAATCTGGATTTAGTTCCTCTTACTAATCTGTAATTTAAACTTCAGGAAGATAGTGCTGTAATCCCCAAATAAACACTTAGCATGTGGGAAGATTCAGGATGACAGATCTTTTGGTGACCTAATCCGAAACGCAGGTGATAAAATCATAAGCCAAAAGAGCAGCCGGGGCCCAAGGAGAAGCAAATATGATGAGCAGATTTTTGCACAGCTCTTGACTTAGAGCAAAGGAATGCTGTTCTGGAAGGACTAAAGCAGTGAGGAAGAGGCGTGGGGAGGGGGCGCAAAAAGAATGAAATGCACTCACCAGGGCTAGAAGTCATGAGAAGATTGGGCTGAACAAGGGTCCCCAAAGAGAGGAGCAAATTCTCTGTTGTTATTCTGAGAAGCAAAGTTGTAAAATGACATCAGAAATTCCTGAACTTTTAACATCCCTGAAATACTCGGTAAGAACATTAGTGGAAAGTTTTGCATTTGCTAGTTGCTTCTTAGAAGCAGGAGACAATTGGGTAAACACATTGCAGGAATAGGATTTTGAACTGCCTTCTTTAGAAAGTGGGAAAAAATGAAGTATGTGAGAATGACAGATTTTGACAAGCTCAAGACTTTTTTTTTAATCCATCAATTGAAACCAAAGATAAATTGGGGAAAAGAAACCTTTTTTAAAAAACAAACAAAAAAATCTAGACTCTGAAATACCTATTAAGAGCAATATATTCTAAATCTATGTAAAGATGACACATGTTCTTGTTGAAGAAGTAATTTGACAAGTTGTTTTTAACAACAAAAATACTTAAATGCATCATGAACCTTTATCACTGAGAACTAGTTCTTTGCAACAGCTAAATGTCTCATAATTACTGTGCTGCAGAGGTCCGTAGGGAATGTTTCAGAGCCATTCTGTATTGGCTAATGAAAAACTGGAAGGACAGTGGGCTGCAACTTTCCTGAATCAGTAGGGTATGGAGAGAAGGGAACCACATTTTGTCTCTACTTTCTGTTTCGATGAGTATGTTGGGGCACGTGTGTTTGTATATTGACTGGTTGTTTGTGTGTTTATAGTTGGAAGAGGATGAATTTGAAAGGAGCATCAGTGGGTGGTTTACCAACACAGTTGCTCATCGGGAGCATTCTTGGGTAACTCCGTAAACACCAGATGGAGGGGTGCTGCAGAGCACAGCCTGCCCTGGGGCCCTCTGTGAGCCTCCTTCTTCCCTGACCTCTGACTTCTGGCCTTCTTCACCCTCTCACCTGGACAAGACTGACATAAGTGACAGATTCTAAATTCATGGTAATCGAAACCAGACTTGGTGCGGTAGGCAGGTCTTATAGGAGGTCATGTTTAAGCTCAGCCTTTTGGAAGACGAGTGAGCATTCTGTAGGTGCTGAAGAGGATCGTCTGGCTACATGACAATGGTTCTGAGACCCCAAAGTTGAGATTCACATTAGAGGGTACCCCCTGCCAACCAGAAGTCATGGAATGATATTTTCTCTGGTGACCTTAAACATATTCCTTAATGGGGTCCCCATAATTAAGTCAATTTTATATTTTATAACTTTTTAACTACATTATATGGTTTGGTTTATATTCTACTATTATTTCCTAAGACCAATAATTTGCCAATAACTGTATATGGAAGATATTAAGTAAAACTTCTTCCATGGCTGTATCTTTCCTCCTTAATTATAAATAAGTATGTATGTAGGTGTCCAAGAGCCTTAATTGGTATTGATCTATTTAAAGCTGTTCTAAAGTATTCTGTACCTTTTCCTTGGAAGTTCCCTCATTTTTGACCACAGCTTTTTCTTTAAAGAGTTTATTTATTTATTTGAGAGAGAGAGAGAGACACACACACACAGAAGTGCAAGCTATGGGGAGGAACAGAGGGAGAGGGACAAGCGGATTCCATTCTCAGCAGGGAGTTTGATGTGGGGGCTCAACCCCACACCCCTGAGATCACAACCTGAGCTGAAATCAAGAGTAGGATGCTTAACTGACTAGCCACCCAGGTGCCCTTGACCATAGTTTCTACAAATACCTACTTCAGTCTTTAACTTCCTTAAATTTGCCTTCAACTTTAAGCTCTTAATCTCAAGTATTTTTATTGCTATATGCCAAGTGTTAAATTCTCTAACTTCACTTTCATTTTCGAAAAAAGACATGTTGATATCATGTAGTCTTTTGTATATTTTCCCAGATTTTGTTTCCCCTATGCCTTTTCTTTGCATATATTTTTATAAAGAATCCCACCCTACTTTTTTTTTTTTCCCCAAAGAAAATTTTCAGCTTCAGCTTTCTCCAAGTAAACATTTGTGTGAACGCATGTAAATTCCCATACTTGGGATTCGTGATGGATAGTTGCAGGGTCCAGGTATGGATATTTAGCGGTAAATATTAACATTTTTGCAAGTGCTTCCTTTTTTGGACTACACTTCAGGAAGCTTATCAGCTAAGATCTTCATGCCTGATGCAGAAAGGAGGGCGAAGCTGATGGCCGTGAAATGGGTAGCAGCATTGCACGCACAGTACTGACACGTCCGCGATGGCAACTTTATGCATGCTTCAGGGAATATGGCTTTATTTGGAATTTCTCAGTCGGGGACAGAAAATGGAAATGTGTTTCTTTCAGAATCTTGGCATTTTGAAATCTCTCAGATCATAGTGAGAGATGTGATTGCCTGAAAAGATATATTTGATAGACCTGGGTGGTTTGTTGTTGTTGTTGTTTTTTAATGTAACAGTATGTGCCATGCTGGCTAAAGATTGTTTCATTGGGCTTAAAACATTTCTTTTATCCTGTTTATGGGTTTATAGTCTGGCTGTGTTTCAAAATGTGGTCCCTGTGCCAGCAATACGGGTGTCATGGGTGCTTGTGGGAAACGCGGTCTCATCATTCCCTTCTTCCACAACTGCATCAAAATCTGTTGTTTTACATGATTCCCTGGTGATTCGTGTACACAGTAAATTTGAGAACACTGGTCTGCACTCTTAAACAGTGATTATAGGTAGATTTTTTTCTCCCTTTCTTGGGTACTAGAACCCTATATGGTTTTCTGTAGGAATGGGCCACTCCTTTCTATTAGGATAGTTAGTAGAATGCGTACCTCTTTCAATTTTATATGTAGGATTCTTTCTATGGTGTTCAGTGCTTCACTGGAAAATTTGTTCTAGGGAGACCATTGAGCCAGTATCTTTAGGAAATAGTGTTTCAAAACTCCTAAATTTCTAATTGGATTACAATTAAAGTTGTAACTAACAGCTCACAGTCAGATGTCTTATTACAGTTTAGATTATCTTCTCCTATGTGTATCATTTTTCATAGACCTGTAAATGAACATACTTGTATTTTTTGACCCACCCAAAATTTTATGCTGTTACATTTGATTCCCTTATACATGGTTTTTTATAATACAGACCTAGGCCATAAATGTGCTTGTATTTACCATGGAAGGTACTTGTTCTATTGGGGAAGTCAAGAATTTAAATCTAAATTTTATTAGAGTTTTATTGGGATACTAGCTGAGCCTTAGCAGAGGTGTAGAAAATGCCTACAGATGAGGCTTTCTGAAATTGATGACATTTCGCTATTAATTTCCTCTTCTAAAAATTTTTATTTTTATTTTTTTGAGTAGGTAATAATATATTTATAAGATTGAGAGTTTAAAAGTTACAAGAATATACAGTCACCCTCTTACCCTTGTCTTATTACCACCTGAGTATTCTCTCTAGACTCAGCCCATGATACTAACTTCTGTATCCTTTAGATAAATTCTTTAATGCATAAGCAATTCTCTGGAATGCGTGTCTTTTTACAGTCGATGATAGCAGACTTTACTTTTCTGCGTGTCTATTTTTGTTTTTTCACTTACTGTATTTTGGAGAGAGAAAAGGGAATTTAAATACTAAATCATTTTAAGTAGCTGATGATCCTCCAAAGTATGTCTAGAACCTATTTATACCTTATCATCATTACGTTGCCTCCCAGCTGAAACTTCATCTCACACCTGCACCTCTGCAGTTACCACCCAATCTGTTTCTCTGCTTCTATCCTCTGCTGCATCCAGGCTCTGCTCCCCACGCAGCTGGCATGATTCACTACAAACTCAAGTCCCACCAGCAGACTACCCAGAATCAACCCAGGTTTAGCAAGAAGAAATGTTAGCGGTCAACCCAATTTTGTTATTAACTTGGAATCTGACTAAGAACTTACTGGACTGTCCTTGAAATTACCTAGATTAAATAACCTCCTATAAAAAAAGGACAGATTATACATGCCTTTATTGAAAATACCATCGCAAAACAGCACAGCCAGATTTGACCTCTTTCTCAAGGGTGGGTGTGCTCTTTTTCTCTTCGTGTAGCTGGAAAGCATGGAGCAAAGAAGCCATAGAAACACGCAGAACACCTGCAGGAAAACAGACCTTGGCAAGAGCCAAGCTCATGAATAAAGGGATTTTATCTTCAAAGTCCTCCTTGTGTATAGGGTGTTGTGATTTTCATGGACAGGATTGTAGGTATTCTGGGAGTCAGGGCACCTCTATACTCCCAGATCAGAGACCAGGGTTGGGGGAGGCATGCAGGAAGAGAAAGAATTCCCACCACCCTCCCTTTCTCCCTACATCACTCACAATCAGAGAGCTGGCTGGCCTTTCATTTAACTGTGTGCCTGGATAAAACCTCTTTATTTTAGGACACATAA
This sequence comes from Lontra canadensis, assembly GCF_010015895.1. NCBI lineage: Eukaryota > Metazoa > Chordata > Mammalia > Carnivora > Mustelidae > Lontra > Lontra canadensis. The sequence continues at coordinate 2,369,783 of NW_022631150.1, read as the reverse complement.
GTGTTATTTCGTTATTGAAAAGTGTGTTCATGAGTTGAGTGTGGGAAGTCGAAATCACAAGGAAACCAGTTTTCTGCCCCCAAGTGTGTGTGTGTGTTGGTAAAATACACGATTATAACTAACTGTAGTGAGTCCTTTTTTAAAAAACTAATTTGACATAAGAAAAAAGAAAAGGAGTCCCTATTCAACCAATTTAAAGAAACTTTTCTAACAGATGCAAAAGCTCCAATTAAATTGCTCAAAAAATAAAAATATTTAATAACTGCCAAGTGTATGGCAGCTGCTGCCCCGTCAGCATTCTGAACAGGAAAAATTGGGTTCCATCCAAACACTGCTTACACTGGTCTTCATTATAAGAATCATTTATTTCCACTATTATGCAAATTAGTGTTTCTTGCCAGAATTTGTAAGGAGCACAATAATGGGTCAAAATGCTGAAAGAAGCAGTCTGTGCTTTGTTTCTGGACAAGTTGCAGGGTTGATGAATGAGTGAACATCTTTGAATCAGCTGCCAAATTAGCGATTCTCAGCCCTATTGAAAATTAGAACCACCTGATTCTAAAAATCCTAATGCCCACACCACACCCCGTACCCAGTAAATCAGGATCTCTGCAATGGATTTGCAGGTTCAGTGTGGTTTAGGAGCTCCTAGGTGATTACAACCTGTAGCCAAGGCTGTGAGTCATCCTTTCAATGACTAGACCTGGGAGCTGTACTTCATCCAACCAGGCTCCAGGTGTGGGCTTGGTTAGTGCTGTGCAGGGTGTGGATTGCCAAGCACACTGGGGCCGATGGGATTGAAGGGATCTGTTTTCTGTTCCCAGAGTGGAGCTGCCAAGTTCCAGACGTGGTGGCATGAACCAGCTCCTTCTTCCAGCACAATCTCAGGATGTCCAGGGAAGCACTATGGCTTTTGCCAAAAGACCCTCTTTATAAACTCTGACATCATGAACACAGCCTTTTTGGAGGGAGGGACATCCAGGATTCTTTTTTTTTTTTTTTAATTGACTTTAGTTTTTAGAGCAGTTTTAGGTTCACAGCAAAATAGAGAAGGTATGGAGGTTTCCCATATGCCCCCTGCTTCCACACAAGCACTGCTTCCCCCATAATCAGAATCCCCTACCAGAGTGGCATGTTTGTTCAGTTGATGAACCTACATTGACCCATCATCACTCAAAATCCGTAGTCAATCCATAGTTAACATTAGAGCTCAGATATTGTACATTCTGAGAGATTTGAGAAAAGTGTAATGACACATATCCACAATTACAGTATCGTGCAAAGTATTTTCAGTGCCCCCCAAATCCTCTGTGCTCTGCCTGTTCCTCCCTCTCCTCCCAAACTCCTGACAACCACTGACCTGTTAACTGTCTCCGTAATTTTGTCATATAGCTGGAATCATACAGTATGCATTTTTTTTTTCCAAACTGGCTTCTTTCACTAGTAATATGCATTTAAGGTCCCTGCATGTCTACTTATGGCCTGCCAGCTCATTTCTTTTTAGTGCCAAATAGTACTCAATTGTCTGGAGATGTACTACAGTTTATTTATGCATTTACCTGCTGAAAACATCTTGGTTGGTTCCAAGTTTTTGACAATTATTAATAAAGTTGCTGCAGACATTTGTGTACAGGTTTTTGTGTAGACACAAGTTTCAGGTCCTTTGGTTAAATACCAGGGAGCATGATTGCTGGATCATAGGGTAAGAGTATCTTTAGTTTCCTGTGAAACTGCCAAAATTCTTCCAAAGTGGCTGTACCAGTTTGCATTTTTGCAGCAGTGAATGAGAGTTACTTTTGCCCTGCATCCTCACCAGCATTTGGTGTTGTCTGTGTTTTGAATTTTAGCCATTCTAATGGGTAGGTAGTGGTATGTCACTGCTGTAGTGTGCAATTCCCTAATGACATCTGATTTTAAGCATTTTTCATATGCTTACTTGCCATCTGTTCATCTTTTTTGGTGAGGTGCCTATTCGGATTTTTTGCCCATTTTTTAGACTGGCTGTGTATTTCCTTATTTTTGAGCTTGCACTCTTTGTATATTCGGGGAAACAGTCCTTCATCAGGTATGCCTTTTACAAATATTTTCTCTTGGTCTGTGGCTTATCTTCTCATTCTCTTAGCAGTGTCTTTCACTTCTTTCAGAAGTTTTTAATTTTAATGAAGTCCAGCTTATCAATTATTTCTTTCATGTTATATCTAAAAAGTCATTGCTATATCCAGGGTCATCCAGATTTCCCCCTGTGTTATCTTTTAGTAATTTTATAATGTTGCATTTTACATTTAGGTCTGTGTTCCATTTTGAGTTAGTTTTTGTGAAGGGCATAAGGTCTATATCTAGATCCATTTTTTTTTGCATGTGAACGTGCAGTTGTTCTAGCACTGTTTGGTGAACAGGCTATCTTTGCATTGTATTGCCTTTGCTCCTTTGTCATAGATCCATTGACTGTATTCATGTGGGTCTGTTTCTGGGTCCTTCATCCGTTCCATCAGTCTATTTGTCTGTTTTTTCACCAATATCACATTGTCTTGGTTGCTGTAGCTTTATGGTAGGTCTTAAAGTCAGGTATTGTCAGACCTCCAACTTTGCTCTTCTTTAATATTGTTTGGATATCCTTGGTCTTTTTGCCTCTCCGAACAAACTTTGGAATCAGTTTTTCTCCATGAAATAACTTTCCAGGATCTTAATTGGGATTCCATTAAGCCTATAGGTCAAGTTAGAAAGAACTGATACCTTGACAATAGTGAGTCTTCCTATTCATGAACATGGACTATCTCTCTATTTGCTTCTTTGACTTTCATCAGTTTTTTTTTTTTAAGATTTTTTTTTTTAAAGATTTTATTTATTTGACAGAGATCACAAGTAGGCAGAGAGGCAGGTAGAGAGAGAGGAAGGGAAGCAGGCTCCCCGCTGAGCAGAGAGCCCGATGTGGGGCTCGATCCCAGGACCCTGAGATCATGACCTGAGCTGAAGGCAGAGGCTTTAACCCACTGAGCCACCCAGGCGCCCTGACTTTCATCAGTTTTATACTTTTCCTCATATAGATCTTATACACATTTTGTTATATTTATACCTAAGTGTTTCATTTTGGGGGATCCTAATAATGTAGGTGGTAATAATGTGTTTTTAATTATACATCCCACTTGTTCACTGCTGGCATGTAGGAAAGCAATTGATGTTTGTATGTTAACCCTGAATCCTATAACCTTGCTGTCACCCCTTATAATTTCTAAGGATTGTTTTGTTGATTCTTTCAGGTTTTCTGTGTAGACAATCATGTGTCTGTGAACAAAGACAATTTTATTTCTTCCTTCCCAATCCGTATACTTCTTATTTCCTTTTCTTATTCTGTTAGTTAGGACTTCTAGTATCATGTTGAAAGGAGTGATGAAGATGCCCTGTTTCTGATCTTAGCAGGAAAGATTTTTGTTTGTCACCGCTAAGTATGGTGCTAGCTATAGGGATTTTGTGAATGTTTGAGCACTGATTTTTAGTATCTTGATTCAACAGCAAATTGTTAACATTGTATTTGAGCTTCACCGCATGTAAAGTTAGCAATTAGAAGTGGTTATGATAGGAACATTATATATAAATTACTCTTTTGCCCGCATATCATATAAATGTGTGCATGCATGTAGGTTTATGTATATATGATAATTGTATAGGGAAAAGCTTTGAAGTAAATAAACCAGGTGAGAAATATTAATAAAAGATCATTAAATTTGTATAACAATTTACTGCACTGATACTGAGGGGTAGATACACTATTCGTTTTGAGAAATGACAACATTGAAATTTTTATCACTTACCTAGATGTAGTCTTATAGTCTATAAGTTGAGTAAAAAGGGTATTGTTGCTGGATTCCTGTTGATTGTCCATTTGGCTTTAACCAAGACAGCCTTATTTATAGAAAGGCAAGTGTACATTTTATAATGAGTTGTGATGAAAAATCATGGGATGGGAATTCAACATGATAAACTAAATAGCAGTTCTAGGAATGAAAAAAACACCATTTTATTATTTATGGTAGAGAATAAATAGAGAGCGACAGAGGGAACACAAGCACGGGGAGCTGAAGAGGAAGAAGCAGTTTCCCTGCTGAGCAGGCAGCCCAGCGTGGGGCTCGATCCCAGGATGGGTCATGACCTGAGCCGAAGGCAGATGCCCAACAATTGAGCCATTCAGGCACCCCAAAAATCACCATTTTAATTTAACTCTTCCTTCTTTCCTTTTTTTTTTTTTTCTTGAAAGATTTCATTTATTTGAGAGACAGAGAATGAGCAGTGGGGAGGGTAAAGGCAGAGAGAAAGAGAGAGAGAGAAGCAGACTCCACGCTGAGCAGGGAGCCCAATGTGGGCCTCAGCCCCAGGACCTGGAGATAATGACCTGAGCCAAAGGCAGACACTTAACCAACTGAGCCACCCAGGCACCCCAGTTTAACTCTTATTTCTAAGAAAAGTGAAAAATGTGGCTCTTTTTCAGAGTGGTAAGATCTAAATAAATGGCAAAAAGTTGCTCCATTCTTCTGCAGCGCTCAGGCTCCATCTCACAAGTCTGGGAGGTTTAAGAAAATAATTTGTGTAACACATATTCTAAAACCAAGCTAACATAAAAATGAATTCAGGAACTGTAGTAAAAATGGCATCTGGGTTCATAGTGGTGAGAGTATGGATGATGGAATTTCAGGTAATTTTTCTGTTCTGTTTTTTTTTGGGGGGGTCTCAATCTTGCTCTTTTTTTTTTAAG